>NC_045154.1:26631799-26639299 GCF_900700415.2 Clupea harengus
AATGGCAAAAGGTCAACGGAGGTGTCCAAAGGAGTCGAGTGGCTTGGGTTCCCTGAAGTACCCTGAGACATTGGCTCATGCTATTGGTGCCTTACAAACAAAGAGCTTAATGGGACTGAAGAGAGGGCTACAGCCATAGGTTACAGAGGGACCAGTTCATGTAGGAAATAGCATTGCAGCAATAACTATGAATGCCAGACTCTCAGAGATAATAATAATAGTAGTAATAATAATAATAATAATACATCAGATTCATATAGCGCTTTTCACAGTTCTCAAAAACGCTTAAAACTGAGATGTAGAACTTGTAGAAGTCATCAAGCCTCCCTTTGTTTGTCAAGTGATAAAAGTAAGATGGGGTTTCCAACCAGTTCTGTCAACGCATCTATATGAAAGAGGATACGTCGCCAATGATCAAATTGATAAATGGAGTAGAATGAAGTGCAATTCATACAGTTAGAAGTTATACAGAACAGTCTTTTTCACACACACACACTGCTTGAATTATGCCTGGAATCACACACGCACACACACACACACACACACACACACAAACTCGCTCTCTCTCTCCCAGACACATATACTAAAGTCTGCAGTTGGGTTCAGCACAGCAATTATGTGGATTGCTGCATGATGTCATTCTGCAGAATATTACACTGAGAGCAAATATAAGATGTGTTTATGGAGACGGGAACATCACACACACACACACACACACACACACACACACACAGACGTGACTGACATTAGCATGAACCCCAGCCAGTGGCGCAGCCAGGGTAATAAAACCTAAAGTAATTATGAGTGATGGAGACACTGTTTTGCATGGCTGGCATCTGGCGCGTGTCCTCCAAAACAGTTCTGCCCTCATACAATCACACACACACACACACACACGCACATACACACACACACACACACACACACACACACACACACACACATATATGATTACTATCGTGACACACAGAACACACATGAAAACACACATGAAAACACTCACATACATGACTAGATACACACAACGCATCCATATATGCACGCACGCGCACACACATACACACACACACACACACACACACACACACACACACACACACACACACACACACACACACACACACACACACACACACACACACACACACACACACACACACAGGCACACAGACACACACACGCACACACACACACACACACACAGGCACACAGACACACACACGCACACACACAGGCACTGGCTAGCTTGGGCATCTGTTCTGTATCCTCCACACAGGCAAACTTACAGTAATTCCCCCCGCCCACCCCACCTGTCACGCCCGCCCCTCTCCTCTCGGCACGCGAACAAAACAGATTTGCCACGATGGAGCCCTGCAGCAGGCCATGAGGACGGCCATCTTTTCACATTACCTCATTCAGCTGTGTGCTGTCAGTGAACAGGGCAAGTCGCTAACGCAATCAAGGGCCCCCGTAATAGAGGAAGAGAGCGCCCCCAGTAACCTTCATTATCGGCTCATTGTCCCTTCATGACAGCTTATTAACCCTCACTGCTCGCTTAACCACAGCGCAGACGGGCGCAGTCAGGATGATGTCATCCACTCTCCGGGCTGGGGGTAGGGAGGAGGAAGAGGAGAGGAGAGGAGGGGGGGAGGGAGGGAGGGGGGGATGGGCAAGGGGATAGGTTCATTCCCAAAAGCACCCTGACCATGTGGAGCAGGTGGCTTTCACCATAGATTCAGAGGGACACAAAGAGTGTTTGAAACAGAGCTGCGTTTCCTTACTGAGTGCAGTCATTACACAGACCTCAGGCACATTCAAAATTAAAATGTAACTGAAATTGAGAGAGAGATGTAAAACTTTATTAAACCAGTATTTAATGGTTTCACATTACAACAGGCAATTAAAGACAACATATCGAATTCACAAGGCTTTCACTAGAGAGAAAGAGAGAGAGAGGGGGAGAGAGAGAGAGGACTGAGATACTATCACTAGAGAGAGAGAGAGAGAGAGAGAGAGCACTGATTTAGCCCAAAGTTGTCTAGGTTGTCTAGGTTGCTATGCTAACCCTGGGTTTGACAGCGTGTTCATGTCAAAGAGCCAGCTTGGCTTTGAGCAGTAAGGGATGAAACACACACAAATGGCAGCTGCTTTCTTTTAAGGTGCATTTCTTTGAATAACTGGGGTTAATGGATCTATCAGAGAGAGAGAGAGAGAGAGAGAGAGAGAGAGAGATGGCATATATGCGTACAGCTCTGCTTCATTCATGGAAAAGCTAGTGAAAAGCTGGTGAAAACGAGGGAGGAAAAAAGAGAAAGAGAAGAGAGGAGATGAGTGAGCCAACATGAAAGGCACACCACTGCTTTTCATCTTCTCATGACCTTGACAACACCATATCCACCCGTATTACTGAGGTGAAGGTAAGCAGCAACCCCAGTCGCAGCAGGAGAGAGAATGTGTGTGTGTGTGTGTGTGTGTGTGTGTATCAGACCTAAGCAGGTTGAGCTCAGACATCCGTGTTTGCAGCATCGAGGGAGCTGACTCCGCACTGCCCAATCCCACAGTCTAATGCCGACCTGCAAAAACTGCCTACCAACAGAAAACCCCAAATACTGTGAAGTAAAACGAGGTAAAAAAACAAAACAAAATCTCATCCCCACCAAAACACACTCATGCACTGTTAGCGTTCTGTCACCTCACCGTCAAATACAGAAGAAACATGCGATGGTGTTACTGCTCTTCTGTCTAAAACTGAATGGGCTTTAGAGCGGAACATATTAATATAAAAGTATTTGCACACAACAGTGACAGGGCAATGCATCATGCTCCAGCTTCTAAGACAAACGCTTGAGTCTTCCAGGACTTTCACATCTTCCCATTTGTATGTCCAGGAGAATTCACTCAAGTAATTTCGTGCCACTCGGGTGTGCAGCTGCTTGATTGAACTGCCCTTCTGAGCAAAAAAAAAGGCTTGGGGAAAGAAAAAAGATCAGGTGCCACAGTGTGAGCAGGGAATTGCACCAGTTTGTGTTTCAGTGCTTGTCAGCATTTTGCTTCTGCGGAAATGGTATCACAGCAGCGACAACCGCAGCTGACAGCGTCTCATGAAAGTTTATGGCGGATGACATGAATCTGTCAATCAACACTGAGCTGCAAGGACTGCATTGAGAACAGACTACACTGGGAACCATTAGGGTAGTTCATTCCTCATTCCGCAGACAGCTTGTGGTGTTGTAGCCACGGCGAGTGCACAAATCCAGGAGGGATTCACGTGCAGAGAGATATTCATGACCGAATGCAGATTAAGTGGTGAGAGCTGTCAATGTATCTGACAGGCGCGCAGGTGTGGCTGACTGGGAGGGGAGCGCTTTAAAGATCGGCTCGGATGGATCAGTTTAAGGCTCCGTTTCAGGGGCTTTGTAGTTTTTTGTTGGAAAAGGCAGAAACATCAATATGACTTCACCAGTAGCATCGCACCCTTCATAACTGATGACTGGTAGAAAACATGCTTGAACAAACATGAAAACAAGAGAGAGAGAGAGAGAAGTGAGAGAGAGACACACCGCAACACTGACTACAGAACAAATCTTTTTTTTTTTTTTTTTACTGTATGAATTGCTTAACAACTCATATTGTCGTCTTACTTTCACAGCTTCGACACACATTAATGATCGTTGAATATTCATCCAAAAAATAAATGACATGGTTTTGGTTATCAAACACAGTTGTTGTTTTTTCTACTGCTCATCCGAAGATGCCCCTGAGAAATAAAGTCGAGTACAAGACCAGAGCCAGCGACCCAGAGTGAGAGCCACTGAGAGAGTTCAGTAGTGCTGAGCTAGTGCACAGCTTCAGAGGGGACCCCAGTCTGCTAATCCTCTAAGCCTGCGTGTGCCGCGAGGGATGTCGGTGGATAGTCACACCACACCACAGCACACAGTTCCCTGCCACACAACACACAAACAAACACACACACACACACAAACATCACATAACTACTCACATACACGAAAATACACACACGCATACAAAAGCACTCGTATCAACATAATAAATAAATATGCATACACACACACACACAAACACAAGTGCACAGGCATACACACAAACACAAACACACACACTCACATACACACACAGTCTGTATTCTGTATTCTGCTAACAAGAACTATTGAGCTCCAGTAAGTGAAAAGCTGAGCTTTCTGAAAATATTCAGTGGTATTTTTATAAAGGTCATGATGTCAGGTGCGGTGTGCTAATGACAAGCAAAATAGTTATTGCAAATGCTAAATAAGCGATCTACATAACCTGTTTATTTTTAGTATACAGATGCTTGTCACAGTAGGTTATCAATAAATTAGAAGCTCGAATTGCATTTTTTAATAGGAGCTACTGCCTTAGCTGGTGCTGCATAAACCATGATGTGTCTGCTCACAGTTGATTAGGCATCTATTTATCATGCTAGGCACGATGTTTATATCAGTGGCTTAAAAACCAACTCGACCCTGATAGCTGCACTGGTACTTGATAGCCATCTTTACACAAATGCAACCAATTAACCTCTATGCTCCACAGACATCTCTCTGATAATGCTAGCCATGACCTTTGAGCAAGAGCTATATCTGTGCTGCTGGTCGATCCCAATTTACTGGGAGTTGATAAGCATCTCTGCACTACATTTAGATATGACCTGTAGGTTTGTCCAGCGGCTCTGCCGATATCCACACAGGCATGGAATCGACTAGAGTGGCCACCGTCCTGATGTCTGTTAGCTGGAGATACTATCGGTATGGACAGAAGACGGCCTTTCCCCCTTTATCAGACATCGTTTGGGGCACAAGGGATCTATTAAGCAGCCTCTCAAACAAAAGCCAGCAGGGAAGATAACAGTAGGGAACATTTAATAATCCTTTTTCCTTCTTGTCTAGCAATTAAACTTCAATTTAATTCACGTGCAGAGCATGTAACCAGTCCATACTTCACTACTACACACATCCCAGAAAACAGAAGTATGCACATCATATAGACTGCAAACCTTCTCATCCTTATGTCTTGTGCATAGGCAATGACCTAGGACCTGGCTTTTTATGAGGAGTTTCGTAGTTCCTGTGGAAATGTTAATCAAGTGCAGAGCTCCCACTAATGAGGCTAAACCCAGGGCTCCAGTGTAATCCTACTGGAGCTACATTCTGAAATCACAAGTAAGTGACTGACTCTTATGGATCAAAGTGCTTGAAGGGACTTAAATGATTAATGTATCAGTTGACGGAAGCTGGGAGAGTTCCTGACGGACTAGGCTAAGATGCTTACACTGGGGAAGCTGAGAATCGGTAGAATCATCATCCAGGGTCTAGCTCTGTATCCTGTTAGAAGAAATCATTTGCCATGTTTTAAAGGCATCATATTGAATTAGAATGAATGCAGCCCTGGGGTGGGCTAAAATACATGACTTTATCTATTTAGTCTTAAACACACATGGCGTTTATTTACAAACAAGGGCAAACGCACATGTACAAACACATATTCACTTTCTCTCTCTGTCCCTCCTTTACATGCCCATATGCCTAAACAAACACACACACACACACACAGAATTAATTGAATTAGGTCAATAAGACTGGCGTCTGTAGTGCCCACAGTCCTGATAGAGAGGCAGAGAGGGTGGGTCCAGGACGTTCCGGTAACCATGGAGACAGAGCAGATGGACTGGTATCAGCAGGCTCTGCATGTGTGTGAAAATGTGTGTGTGTGCGTGTGTGTGTGTGTGTGTGTGTGTGTGTGTGTGTGTGTGTGTGTGTGTGTGTGTGTGTGCGTGTGCTAGTTTGGGCATACACAAGTACCGATATGTTTAAATATCTATGGCTGGAAAGGATAATGATTGAAGGGTTGAATCTAAAATATCATTACCATAACATTTTGCCAAGTCTACACACTTTGAAGGTGTGATTTTTCACACCCTGTTGGAAATTTGGATTGAATTTTTCCTGAGCCAGAGGGCTTTTCTGATAAGCGTAAGTCAACAACACAAAGCAGACGGAAACGATGGTTACTCCAAGCAAGGAAGCAAACAAACAAACAAATGATCCATTTTTGCAACCTTCATGTAAATATCCACACTCTCATTATCTCACAAATATGTACAGCCTTTGAGTGACACTGCAGGCTACCACCTCCCTTGACTGATCTGGAATGCAAAGTTGCTTCAAAGAAAGCAATTTGCCATGCAAATGTAAGCAGGAAAAATGTATACACACACAGAGAGAGAGAGAGAGAGAGAGATAGAGAGAGAGAGCTTTTATTCACTCTTTAAATGTGCGTATTTGACAGATAAGTGAAGCAAAAATGCTCAGCCTGTCACTGTTACCGTGTGTTTAATATGTAAAGTAGTATCCCATTTACATACAGTCATTTTTAACCCTCATTCTTATTGTTCACTGTTAAATAAGTGAAAAAAATTACCCAATAATGTCTATTATCTGTCTTCTTTACACAAGATGCCTTCATTAACTTTCATTCAGTGAAATCCCTTCAATCCAATGGACTAGGAAGTCTGGTAGAGATTTTTATTATCTTCTCAAAGAATCAAATACACACGTACACACGCACACACACACACACACACACGCACACACACACACACACACTCTGTTGCGGCAGACCTGAAGAACCAAAGGTCCCGTAACATAAAACGCCAGACTCTCAGTTGCGGGTTTATAACACTGGTTTATTTACAAAAACAAACAATGGTGGTTGTCGTCAAAAGAGAAGAGAAAACAAAAATAACCTCCAAGAAGCCTCACAAATAATAACTAGTCGCTGCAGCTTACCTCACTCGCGATAAAGAAAAAAGGAGGTGAGTCTTCCGGGCAACTTCCTTGCCTGCACTGTCTACTACTAAGCTAAAAAGGTGCAGGAAGCATAAACAAACAACCAACCATGAACAACTAAGAGACGGCCAAAACGAACAAGCGCGTAGGACGCGTAAGGGTCTTCAAAATGTAAAGTCTCTGTTTTAGGCCAAGTGTTGTGATAGCCAGGGAACGCTCAAACAGGTCGAGATCCTGGGGAAACCGTCGCACGAACAAGTTCCAGATAGCGAGCGCCGCCATCTTGGGGCAGGCCGGCTTAAATAGTGAGAAGTCCCGCCCAGCAATCACGCACGGTCCGAGACAACGCCCACTCTCCACCTTGCAGAGACAGGGAAAACAGCGCCCCCACAGGAGAAACCTCTGCTAGGCCCATAACACCATAACACACTCGCACACACACACATACACACACACACACACAGACACACACACACACGTACACATGCAGCACACCCCAGGGAGACAGACACAATCCTTCAGTCTGTTTAAGTGTTAGTTGCTTTGGCGACATGGCTAATGAGAGAGATCTAGAGCAGCTCTCACTCTCACTCCCTTCATCCTGGAACCCATTCATCAACAGATGCCCTCCTGCCACCAGGAGAGCGCACGCGACATTGAGAGAGAGAGAGAGAGA
>NC_045154.1:26646799-26831799 GCF_900700415.2 Clupea harengus
AATACATTGTGTAATTGAGCTGAATAATAAATTAAAGCTATATAAATTGAACAACTTCTCCAAGCTGCTGTTTGGTTAGTACAGTAGCCTATGGTGAATTGAATAGAAGGGTTTCAGGTTGGGAATTTAACGTTAACTAGGCAAATCAATGAATTGGAACTTACTCTATTCAACAACACAAACGCTAAGCATCAGGAAAATCAATACAATCAGTCAGTCTTCAATGCTGGTTATACATGACAGCCATGGTTGTGTTAGGAGTTTAGGTTTATACATCAATGGCTTGAGCAAGTCCGTTTGGACCACTGAGGTTTAAAAGCTCATCCGTCATTGAAATGCTAGATGGAGATGAGTATTTATATTGTACAGTTGGACAATGTTACTATGCCTCTGCTTATAGTAGTGATTCGGGTGAGGTGGGTGTCTAACCCCTGTAGGTTAATAAGCCATGTCTCCGGCCAGGTTAATCGGTTTAGTAGCCTAGCCTATGCTTGGGTAGTGAATCTTGTCACTAAAACAGAAACTATTTCGGAGGATCGGTGTGTTTATCTGCAGGGGTGGGAAAGTGGAGAAGCTCCTCAAAACATTCCAGTCAGCAGACCGAGTAGAGGTGGCAGGATTACCTTAACGACGAAGTTTCCGTCGTGACAACCGGGTCGAGCGCGAATTGGGTTATACTGAAGTCAAAGAATTCAAAGTGAACGTATGAGCGCGGCTGTGGTGCAGCCTCTGTCGCTACCTAGCGGCGCCTTAGTCCTGAACTTCTAATTTGTAAACTTCATCGTTTTCAATTGATCTGTGACATTTTCTTTATATTGTTCTCGTTTTATCTGTATTTGGGGCATCCATATATCCATCAGAGTAAAACTCTATTAAATTCCGTTCAGTTCTATTCAGCTATATTCTCTGTATTAAAGTGATAGATGAGTTATAGATTAGCTTTCGGTTAATATGAGGTGCCAAGTGTAACATACCTTCTTTTGTGTGCAGAATGCATTCAGTGCAACAAAATGTATTAATTCATTATGAAACCATGTAACTTTCATGGGTCTTGCATGGGTCCTTTTGGTGATTGCTCTTCAAATTCACTGTCTCTCAAAGCTGTTTGAGCTCACCACCATGCAACACAGTGAAATGAAATGTTGACACACACCAGCAACTACACATAGTAGAGACACAGAGAAATGAGGCTTGTTATGATTAGTAGAAGATTTGTGTTTTACTGTGTAGGCTACTGTCTAAGCGCCTGCAGATCCCTTCAATGTGCTAAGAGAGCGACCCTATAGCTGCCGAAAAAAGGGAAAGGTGCCTTTAGGCTATTTTGAGGTAGCAGAACCATGTGAGCGATGACTCAATCTGAAGGAACAAAAGGAATGTAACAGTTCAGTTATGGACTTACTGTATGTGGGTCACATGTACATGTTGGTACATGTTTGTGGTGGTGCCAGAAACATGAGGTCTCTCTTCAGTCCTACACTACAAACGGCCCACACCCCTCCCCACAAGCATTACATGACAACAAGGTGGTCAGACCCACAGCCCCCTGCACTGGGAATGCTTGCATGTGTGATGGATGAGATACAACCTATTCACTTTAGCTGTTGTAAGGAAGGCATATTTCAAAATAGCCGCCTGGACTTTGCTTCAGGCTAACAGTGGTAGTGAAGACCTTTGCTCTAGATTTGCACAATGAAATGGGTACGTTGTTGGTGGAAGTATGGTGGCCACCACGTTTCCTGTCCAGAACCAAAGAGTCATAGCCATAGGCCACATAAAGCAGAAAATTACACATAGTGGTTTTATTTGCTCTCCTGTGCTGTTAGTCATGTTGGTTTTAGTTTTACATTTTCGTTTTAAATGAATGTTACCTCTGTCATGTTTATCCACTCTATTCCATAACATATGCAATGCTCATGGTCTCTTTCTCTCTCTCTCTCTCTCTCTCTCTCTCTCTCTCTCTCTCTCTCTCATTCACAAGCCGAGTGAGAAAACAAAACGGAAAGTTTGAGAACTGTTCTCCACAGCAGTCGGGCAAACTACAAGTTACAAAACGGACAAACTATACTGATCCTGTTCACAACAAGGATGGCATCATCTCTCCTTAAATGCTGTAGGAGAGGTGCTTCTATTCTTATTTCCCTCAAAATAGAGATGTGTTCAGAACGGTACTGTGTACAAGTTCATGCTGAGGTTATGGCACTGCTCAGATAGATCCACAGCACTATGCACTTTGTTGATGACTTTGTCATCTAGGTTTGTGGGACAGAAACTGTCCGTGTACTGTGTGCCCATATTTCTACACATGGGGGTGCTGTTTCTCTGCTTTAGTTGTACTTGACTTGTTCAATCCACCCCAATTGACAGATTAATAATAAAACTAACGAATATATTTTATTGTTGCTGATTGTATGATTAATTGATAGGTCATGGTGATATTGAAGGTCATGGTGAAATAGCAACCTGGACATATCCACTGGTTTCATGAAAAAACTTTGTTCAGAATATTGATAGCCTGGAAAGTTATGAGGTTAGAATGTAATTGAAACCTTGAGATTCATGCATAGGCGGAGATCCCGGGGGGATGGGGGGGACGTATAAAGTTGTCCCCCCCAACAATCATTGAAAACCAAAAAAAAATAAAAATAAAAATACGACGACACAATCGGTGCTAATTATAGACGTAAAAAAATTTGTTTTTTAAGTGTTGAAAAATCATGTTCCCCCTATTCCTCAAAGTGGTTTGGTTCACATGCTGTTTCCAACGGGCAGGGCTACCGGCAGCTCCGTGTTTCAGTTAATCAGCCCAGTAGCACACGGTCAGATTGTCAGACTGTTTCCTCCTCTCTCCCCTGTCGCTGCCGCTATGATACACGATATGTAAAGATATCTACCTCATTCTCGAATGCAGTAAGAACATGTAAAGAAGACGTTTTTTTTCTAAACTCCATTTACGAAGTTCCAATCGATATGCACAGTTGTCGTAGCTTCAGCCTACTTGGAGCAGGACCGCTCGGGTCTCGTCGGCCAATCCTTGCCTTTCAAATCCATTCTCAGTAATCCAATCCAGCCGCTGAACGAGAATGGACCTGCGCCAATCTTCTCTCGATAGTCGAGACTTGTTGACTACTGTACCTATTTGCTTATTGTACCTGTTGTATGGTTCTAGTTAGTTAGCTAATAACATTGATTTAAATTATAAACAGACATTATAAATGTGTGCTGTGTATTTAATCTACATACACTTACTGCTGTAGGAAAAAAAAGTGCGTAATATTAAACATCACTGTTATCTAATTTCAGATCACAAAGGAGCTGACTGGCCGTGGCAGGGGGACAGCTCTTTGGGTGACCTCCATTGGCAACGAGGTTGGTTACATCCTGACCAGTGTCGTGACAGTGCAGGAGGGGCTGGGACTGGACAGGATGGAGTGATGGAGCGGTACCACCAAGCAGCTGTTCCACCCCCAGTCCTGCTATACGTGGACTGTGGCCGCTGCGTGAGTGAGGGGGCGAGTAAGCTGCAGACCAGGTACACCTGGCACTTCATGAGGAGGCTGGCTGTCGGCAGCACCACCACCGATGCTCTACCACACCTTCATGGGCTGCCTGTCTGCATGCCCCTTTTGAGTGGGATGCAGGAGACCTCGCTCTGTTGCGGCAGATGACGAGGGAGCAGCTCAGGCAGGAAGGGGTGCTAGCCCTTACTGATCTTCTGGTGGACAGGAGAATAAGTAGGAGGGAGTTGAGCCAGTACTGCTGCAGGAGGACATGCGGCGTGGAGGCCGCCATCAGCCTTATTGAGCGGCTGCTGCAGGAACTGGTGGATGGGGGACCTGACTGCTGCTGCCTCCATGCTGCACACAGGTGTCCCAGCCTCTCCTGATGAGTCTGGGTTATGTAAATTCATACTTGTGTGTAAAGAAGTAAAATCACTGTATCTGCTTTTTGTCCCACATCTGTTTACTAAATTTGTCACTCATCAGTTTTTATGTTTTTTTTTCTTTCTCAGGCTGTGGATGTCTCTGGGGTGCCAGGCATAGACCGAGTTGACAGCATGGCAGAGTATCTGGTGGAGCTGAGGCACCAGCTCTCTCTGGCCCTCACCAACCAGCAGGTCAGGAACATTTATTGTCTTACTACTTTCCCTCTGTGCCCTGTCATACATATTCATACTCATGTTTTTGTCTTTTCTCACGGGCTGCTGTGTTCTCTCTCTCTGTCCAGATGGGATCTCATCCTGAATGACTACAGGAGGATCAGGCGGCACATTCTAGACAATGGGGCTGTTATGCAGCAGACCACCCTGCAGCTGGTAGACGTGAGCGACACCACCCACCCTGGTACAGTGACACAACAAGAGGGTGTAGAGGCAGGGCAACGTGGTGGTGCAAGGACTGGACTTGCCAAGCCACTTGTCTGTGGCGACTGACCCTCTCCTCCCTGCTAATGTGTGCCCACCATCTGCACCCCCCCCCCAACCAGGCCCAGTTCACCAGTACCCCCGGGCTGGCAGCACCGCGGGCCAGGCACAGGTGAAGAGGAAGGTATCGTCCACCGTCGCACCGGCGGCTGTGAACTCGTGCCCCCAGCGAGAACTCTTCCCTGCTCCACCCTCGGGCCCTCAGCTGTTCATGCTGGGTCCAGTGACCTCACAGGGGCCTGTGCTGGGTGCTGCTCCACAGGCTCTGGGTGCCAGCCTCTCCTCTGCCGTTCCTGCTCCAGTCCGAAAACGGACCTGCAGTGTTCTGCGCAACACGTGCAAGAAATGCGGGCAGTTCAGGACAGCGGAGACTGGACACAGCCAGTACAAGGGCATTATATACTGCCCCTCTGTAGAGGCTGTACCCAAGGAGCAGTGGTTGGAGGATATAAAAAAATGCATGAAAAATAAATTAATAAATTGTCCCCCCCTCCCAGAGGCATGGACACTGGCTTAGTGCCCCTCAACCCCTTTCCCTCCGAGTTTCACACTTTCTGTATATAGTTCTGTATATGTTTTCTGATATATATTATTATATTGTATATATATATTATGCTATAGTTGTTGTTGTTGAATTTGTTTTTGCAAATAAAAGTTTGTTTACAACAAAGATTTATACATTGTTCTTTTGTGAATAGAAGGATGTATTAACTGGAACACAAATATTTTGTGAAACAATTAAAGTACCTCACACATAACTGTACATGAACTTGCATTGAAATATTCAATGTAGATTTATAAATATCTCACTAATATAAGGTAAATTAAAAGTAATATGCAAACAAATTGTGATTTCCAGTAATACAATTGAACTTTGCAGTAAATAATGCACACCTACATTTCTGCTAACAGTGGGACTCGAACCGGGAACTTTGGGGTCAACTCTTCTCTCATAAATGCATATATGTATTGAAATATTCAATGTAGAATTATCCATATCTCACTAATATAAGGTTAATAAAAGGTAATATGCAAACAAATTGTGATTTCCAATAATGAAAATGAGCTTTGCATGAAATAATGCAAACCTCAATTTCTGCCAACGGTGTGACTCGAACCTGAAACCTCTGCGCTCATAGTAATGTATATAAAAACAGAAGTTTAATGTTTTAAATATAATGTATGATGTACATCAACATTAAAAAACTTTAGTCATGGAGGATTAGGCCATACTAAATCCCTTCCTTCTTTTTTTCTCTCCTTTTCCCTGTTTTCTCCTCTCTTTTCTTCTTCCCCCCTTCTTCCCCCCCTTTTTGGTTTCTTCCCCCCTCATGGTGTGCAAATGTGCCCCAGCTTTGGGGGAGTAGGTAGAGAAGTTGTTTAGAGATCAGAAGGTTGTTAGTTCAATTCCCTGTTGAAGCGTCCTTTAGCAAGAAACTTCTTTCTTTTCTTCTTTCCTTTCTTCACTCTTCTTTCCTTCTTTTACTCTTCTTTCCAAAATTGTGAAGAATATACATTTTCCCCTGGTTTCGCAATCTTTGGAGGAATCCGCATCGCTGCTTGCAGCTATATTTAGGATTCCTCCGTCAGGAGGAAACCTATTGTTATTAGGATTCCTCCGTCAGGAGGAACCCTATTGTTATTGTAGGTTTTTAGGATTCCTCCGTCAGGAAACCTATTGTTATTGTAGGTATTATTATTATTCTTGTACCATGGGAGTCAATGGCAGCCCCCTAGAACCGTATGGTAACTTTTTCTGAAATTTGGCACACTCATTAAGGACAGTCCCTTCTTTACTCACACCAAGTTTCGTGTCTCCCACTAGACCACACTAGCGCCACCAACGGGTCAAAGTTGGACTTTTGTTAACACTGTAACTTTTGAACCGTTTGACCGATTTTCAAAAATGAGGTACCATTGGATTCCTTGGATAAAGACGAATTCGACGTTCAATGGCGCCAATTTTCGGTTGTATAGATTTTCTGTTATTCCCGGTTTTATCAAAAAACCTTTGAAAGCCTACTCCTCCTACAATTTTGGTCGAATCTTCTTCAAAATCACTAGAGATGATCTTCAGACCAAGCCTCACAAAACTTAATCAACAAAATGTTGATCCTCACAACCGTTTGTCCGGTATAGCCACTCAAATTCAGCAGAAAAGCAGGAAGTGAAGTAATATCTAAGCAAATCTTTGAGATATTAACCTGGGCGTCAGTGGTACAGGGGTAGAACCAGCATAAAAAACCCTGTCTGTCCTATCACACTCATAGGAAAGGTAAAATCAAAACAATGCAAATTTCGTGATGTAGGCTGAATTCAGTTTTTCATTAAAGATACTTACTTTGCAGAAATTGCTCTTCAAGCCCTGCCCCAGTATGATAGTTGGCAATATCTCATATGCTTGAATCACAGTCTTGTATTGGAATGTCTGTACAGTGGCATCTTGAAGGAGGGAATGAGGGGGCTTTCACTCATGGTTTCAAACAAGATTTCTGTCAAGGGTTCATTGCCAGGTCTTCCTTTTAGGTATTGTAAGCACTATTGATTTTGAGGCATAATTTGTAAGACAGCCTTTGTTAAACTGATTCCTCTTTGAACCCCACCAACGTTACTCCAAAAAATGGAGTGGATATAAGTTCTCAAAACTAATCAAACATTCATTCTCTGAATAATAATATAATTGTTGTTGACATATTATTTTTCTGGGAGATTCTCAGGTAAAATGAATTAGTCAGCTGACACTGAGCTGTGTTGGATAGCAACTGTTCCAGATGCTAATGCTGTAGACCCCGGAGCATGTCTCGCAAGATGTGCCACGAAATGTCGAAGTAATGAACATTATTACCGCGAGGGATGGTGTGGTGGTGGAAAACAGTAAGCATAAATCTATAGACTGGTATTCATCCATAGACATCTTTGGTCCTTTTACTGTGTGCATGTGACTTGTGGCATGAAATTATATTTCTTTTGTCAGCTGCTGTGTCCCCTGGACACATCTGTGAAGGAAGACTGTGTGGATCAAGCATCATGCATTATTGTTTTTTCTTCTTCTTCCATTTAAGTTTAGTTAAAAGCAGTCAGACCCTTACACAAGACATGGATTCATCATGATTTGTATTTAAGCCTGTTTGATGCCAGTTTGAATAAAATCAAATTTCACAACTATGAGTATCTGTGAATGAATTCAATATTTTTTTATATTTAGAAATACACATGAGGGTTTTACAGAAATTACTTGAATGTGCTTATCCTATTGTCCAGGGACCTTGACATCATACAAAGGGCACATATAGCTTAGATAGGAGATGAAAATAAGGAAGATAACAAATACATGGCTCTTTTCATGACAAATGTATTTACTTCACAGTGCACATAAACTGTGAAAGGACTTCCCAACACATTGAAAATAGGTTAAGGCTACAAGGCTTAAAACAGCAACTCATCAGCTGATTATATTTCCCCTGTGTACAGAGATACATGCAGCAGTCAAACAATTTATTCACTGTTGCAGCTACAAATGATCCCAAAATGAAAATGTCACAAAATTATATTCATGAATCTGTTAGGCTAAGACTTTAGCATCAGGTTGTCCCCTCCTGACCTGTGGTGTCCAAAGACTTCCTTTGGGAGGCTTCTTGAGCTCGTCATTGCTAAATTAATTTCTTCTTCAATCTAAACTACACTACAGTATGCTGCTAGACACTTTAAAGTGAGAAAAAAAGAGAACAACAGATGTTGTGATGCGAATACATTTTCTTTACGATTCATGTATATATTCAGTTGATCACTTGATTATCTTAGGTCTATCTGGCTATGCTGGTTGTTTATGCATAATGCTTAGTTTCTCATGGTTGTTAAAAATCTTTTAGAATTTATTTTCAAATGTCCTGCAAGTCACTTTTGATTTGACAAATACTTTAAACTTAACCTCAACTTTAACTTTGTCGTTGGCAGCATTTTGTTATTGTTTTCAACACATCCAACGATAAATCATGTGAAATTCTGTTGTGTTTCACCACAATTTCTCATGACAGTATTGAAACATAACTGTCTGATTGGTCAGTTGTTTTGTAATATCCTTAAATAGATTGGGTACTAAGTAACGGCCCTTTTCAAGCATAACCTTTAAAGTGATGTAATCTCCACAACTCATGATAAACAAAACAGAGTTTAGATAGAGTTCAGGGAATTGTTAGTAAAGCGGAAATTCTGGATATTCCTTTATCATCCCCTTGGTCATTTGGTGTCAAGTTGGGAGAGCAGCAAGAATAATCTTACTGATTCTGTATATTCAGTGCTGTTGTCTAACCTGGTTATTAATCTCTTGATGTATTTTACTTAAAACGATTTAGACATGTAACTGCAACTATGCCTACTTCGCTTGGCTTTTTGTGGTCAGATTGATACTTATTATCGTTGTTATCATCCCATTCCATGTTTTACTTTACAATAGTAAGCAGTAAACAGAAAGGACTTTCAGTGGATCGATTTAAGCTACTCAAGAACTTCACTGTGGGCCAGAGGGCAGTTTCACCATGTCAGATGTGTGGATTCCTTTGATCTGACACAGACCACATCAGGTCAAATCAAAAGTAACAAGCCTGGATGTCATCTTAGATACAGAGTTTAACTTCAAGCCCCATATTGGTAAAGTTACCCAGACGGCTTTCTTCCACTTGCGAAACATTGCCAAGGTGCAGCATTTTTTAACACAACAAGATGCTGAGAAACTAATCCATGCCTTTATCACTAGTAGATTAGACTACTGCAATGCATTTTTACTGGTCTCCCGAAAAAGTATATAAAGAAACTGGAACTCATCCAGAACACTCTCCCACTTCACCTGCCTGTGAAAGCTGTCAGTATGACCGTATTAATCTCTGCTGTTGCATCTATTTATTCTCACAATTTCTATGTTGTCCTGGTTCTTTATTTGAAATGTAAAGCACGTTATGCTTTCTTTTCTGCTGTTGCTGCTGAATGTATTCCTACAGTCTTGTTCTACTTCAAATTTGTACAAATGTGTCCCTCATTTCTCAGTTATTCTTCTACCTTTTGGTCTGCTTGTATTCATTTTTTGTTTTGTTTCTTCTATGTTTATTTCTGTTTCTGGCACTTATTTCTGTTACTGTCACAAACTGGAAACTTGAAACAAAGAAATAGGATGCAAACGCTCAAGGCGTGTTTTACTGAGATAAATCAAAGTGCCACGATGGGCAAACAAGGCAGAGATCACAGGACTGGAGAACAGCACTTCTTGTTGATCACAAACAATTACACACAAAGACAAAGGAAAAAGCCCAAGGCTTACATAGGAGCTCAGTGAATACATTGGCTAGAGGTACAGGTGAGAACTAAACTTAATTATCACATTGGCTACAGGTGAGAACTAAATTCAATTAACACATTGACTACAGGTGAGTAGTGATGGCAGCCTGACACTGAAGCGCCGGAACGTGCTTCATACCTTAACTACACCAACCATAAAACCACTGCTTGGAAGGTTGCTTTGGTACGGAAAAATCACGTGACATATTACGTGCGAAACAGCAACTGCTTCTGAACCAGCTGAGTGGTTCACAGCGCCACGCACGAAACAGTCAGTTGCCTCGTTTTGAGTCTGAATTGTAGCGCCTTCAAAGCATAAAAACTTCATTGCGTTTGGTTCGTAGTAGCCTATCTCATTCTGTGACAGTCATTACGTTCGTATTGATTTATCATCATTATGAAAGCATCTAGGAAGAGAGGTCGTTCTGACATGTGTGAACACTTTATTCTGATCGCTCATGATAAGGTGCGCTGGCTGTTAAATATTTAGGCTATAGGAAAAGTAGACTATATCAACAGGCTCAGTCCAAAAAGTGTAGAACAAATAATGTTTTAAATCAAAATCTTAGGCTGTTCCCTATCCAACATGGTTACACCCAACTTGTGCCATATTTGTCTAGCACATCCTTTCCCCAAGCACTCTCTCTTCAATAACACAATATACAAAAAAGAATTAATCTTTATTTGTAAAAAAAAAAATTATATCACAATCTTTGTATACGGGTGCATGTGTGTGTGTGAGTGTGTGTGAGTGTGTGTGTGCGTGGGGGGGGGGGGGGGGGATTTGGTGCGTGCACACTAGATTGTCATTGTTTTAAAGATTCGTGCCACTGTCTGGCTGGGCTAATTTAGTTGCAGCCTTGGCACATCACCAGGAGAGGTCACTGTTACTGAAGCTTCAAGTAATGAACCGATTTTTGAAACAATGTGCCTAATGGTTCAATGCTTCACCAAAGCTTCATTTGCCCATCACTACAGGTGAGAACCAAACATGGAGGGAAAACTAAGAAGTGAGGGAAATACTAAAACACAGGAGAGGATGAACGGGCTGGAGTAGCATATGGAGCAAGAGCAGGAACAGGAACAGAGGAGTGAGCAGCAGAGGTTGTGACAGTTACCATAATTCATCTATTCTTGTTTCTGGTTTTATCTGTATTTATTTCAGTTTCTTGCATTTATTTCTGTTATCATTTTTCATCTATTCTTGTTTTAAATGCTCCAAATGTAAAGCACTTTGAGCTGCATTCTGTGTATGAAAGGTGCTATACAAATAAAGTGTATTATTATTATTATTATTATTATTATTATGTATTACTTAATAAAGGAAACAAGAACCAGCATCAAAAACCCTGTCTGTCCTATCACACTCATAGGAAAGGTCAAATCAAAACAATGCAAATTTCGTGATGTAGGCTGAATTCAGTTTTTCATTAAAGATACTTACTTTGCAGAAATTGCTCTTCAAGCCCTGCCCCAGTATGATAGTTGGCAATATCTCATATGCTTGAATCACAGTCTTGTATTGGAATGTCTGTACAGTGGCATCTTGAAGGAGGGAATGAGGGGGCTTTCACTCATGGTTTCAAACAAGATTTCTGTCAAGGGTTCATTGCCAGGTCTTCCTTTTAGGTATTGTAAGCACTATTGATTTTGAGGCATAATTTGTAAGACAGCCTTTGTTAAACTGCTTCCTCTTTGAACCCTACCAACGTTACTCCAAAAAATGGAGTGGGTATAAGTTCTCAAAACTAATCTAACATTCATTCTCTGAATAATAATATAATTGTTGTTGACATATTATTTTTCTGGGAAATTCTCAGGTGAAAGGAATTAGTCAGCTGACCCTGAGCTGTGTTGGAAGTTGTGTTTGCTTTGTCTTTGTTGTCTGACAAATCCTGTAAAATCCAAGATGAGGTAACATGTGTGGCAACAGCCTGAATGTGATTGCAGCAGAGTTCATCATGTATAAAAGCAGGTGCAACCAGGTCACAGTCAGACATTTTCCTCAAATCTCACTCGAAAGCATCAACACCCCAAAGAGAAGCCATGAAGCCAGTGATCGTGCTGTACGTTGCGCTGATGATGATTGCACTGGTGTGCAGTAAGTACTGTTTAACTTTACTGTCACTTCATCTTCCTCTGTGTTTCCTGTTTGATAAATCATCTTTGCTTATATAAACTATAGTGTATAAATAAGTTGTTTGCTGTTTTCTACTGCCATTGAATAGCAACTGTACTGTTCACTCGTTCCAGATGCTTATGCTGCATGTGAGAATGGATGGTGTACCAAGAAATGTAGTAGTAATGAATATGAAGACCGCAATTCATACTGTGGGGGTGGAAATATGTAAGTATAAATCTATAGACTGGTTTTCATCCATAGACATCTTTGGTCCTTTTACTGTGTGCATGTGACTTGTGTCTTGAAATGATATTTCTTTTGTCAGATGCTGTGTTGAAAAAGGCAATTGAAGAACATCCGTGAAGGAAGACTGTGTGGATCAAGCAACATGCATTATTGTTTTGTTTTTTCTTCCATTTAAGTTTAGTTAAAACAGTCAGACACTTACACAAGAGATGTATTCATCATGAATTGCATTTACGCCAGTTTGAATAAAATCAAATATCACAACTAACTAATTCTGTGAATTAATTAATACATTAATTTAGTTAGAAATACACAAGGGTTTTACAGAAATTACTTGAATGTGCTGATTCTATTGTCCAGGGACCTTGACATCATACAAGGAAACACACGTTATAAAAGGCACATATAGCTTGGATAGGAGATGAAAATAAGGAAGATAACAAATACATGGCTCTTTTCATGACAACCGATTTACTTCACAGTGCACATAAACTGTGATACAGTGCCCTCCACAATTATTGGCACCCCTAATGAATATGAGCAAAACAGGTTATGAAGAAATATGTCGTTTCTGTTTATCTTCTTGGTCTTTCACTCAAAATATTCACAAAAATCTTACCTTTTCATTGAAGTAAAGTTATTGAAAGAAAAAAAAAATTGTTGACATTGATGGGATATAATTTGTACCATATATTGAAGATTCAGTCTTAGGTTTGATCAGTCAGGATTCAGGTTTATTCTTGAAGAATGGCGGCCGACCACTGTGAGACAGAGACTGAGGATCCATCCTCCCTCACAGAACTTCACCTCAGTATATCTGACTTATTCCTTGAGGAACAGTCTGTTAAATACACTGATATCTAAGGGGTGTTACGTCTATTCAAATGGGCCATGCATGCAGGGTTCTTTGTCTCGACCTGGGGGGGAAGGTGAGAGTCTAATATCACACCTCAATCCCCAGGTCAGCCCAAAGTATATTCACCAAGGAAAGTTTACATGCTAGTTAAATCCAAATAAAAGTAACAATTATAACTAGGTATAATATCATTGAATTATTGACTATGGCATATTCTTATGACCTATGCCGGTCCCTTCAACATTAAATAAATATATTTCCCCAAAACATGTGTGCCACAATTATTGGCACCCCTTAATTTAATGTTTTGTGCAGCCTCCCTTTGCCAAGATAACAGCTCTTAGTCTTCTCCTATAATGCGTGATGAGGTTGGTGAACACATGGAACGGGTTCTGAGACCATTCCTACATGCAGTATCACTCCAGATCCTTCAGATTCTGAGGTCAACGCTTGTAGACTCGGCTTCAGCTCATCCCAAAGATTTTCTATGGGGTTTAGGTCGGGGGACTGTGATGGCCATGGCAAAACCTTTATTCTGCGGTCGGTGAACCATTTTTGTGTTGATTTTGAGGTGTGCTTCGGATCATTGTCCTGCTGGAAGGTCCAACCACGGCCCATTTTAAGCTTACTGGAGGGGGCTGTTAGGTTTTCATTTAATATCTGCTGGTATTTGATGGAGTCCATGATACCATGCAGGGGCGGCCCTAGCACATTTGGCGCTCTAGGCGAGCTTCACTACTGGCGCCCCCCCCCCAATAAAATATATGTTTTTCCCCCACGAAAACGGAATTGCAACTTTCAAACGCTATTTTGCCCTGTAAGACTGCATTTCTTTCACACAAACACAACAACGATCGCGACGATGAACAAACATTAATTCAAGAACAAATCACTGAGAAAATGTCACCCCTGTGCTGGACTACGCTCCGGCCACGCCCCCTGTTCAACTGTTTATGGACACACACACACCACCACGTCATCTTCCAAATCGCCTGCAAATAATGTGTTCTTAGTCTTCTAAAAGTGAATCTAAAATGATATAACAAAAGTATGTATAATCATAATTTGTTAAATGTAGCTATTATGTAGTTATTAAGCATTTTGGTGTATTTGGACAGTCTGACATTTTTTTATTCCAAGATGCATAGCTCTTGATTAGTTGAATCATGTCTAATTAAACTGGCTAGCTCGCTCCACCTAAACTAAAGCTGTCCAAATGTGATTACTTTTTATGACACAAAATGACGCAAATTGCGGTACAGCTGAACTTGAACTGATGTTTCGACTGAATGGCAATAACAAGGAACGTCACAAGTCACTGGCTAGCTAGCGTTAGCTAACTGGCAAGATTACATATTCAATCCATACAATAGTTGACAATACAACACTTGGATTTTTACCAGTATTCCTCACTTGTTGACAAGTTGCCGTGTTTGGCTTCCTTAATGGGTGTGCTATGCAACGAGTAAGATATGTGTAGTGTTGTTGCACTGGCTATTGGCTTTATATGTGCGCCCCTATTTTAGTCTTTTTTTGTATAATGTAGAATAAATGGACATATCATTTTTTATATACCCGCCTCTGTAAAATCCTTAAAGAACTATGTGACAGGGAGTAGGAAAACTTTCAATGATAAGGTACATCTTTTCTTCTTAACTCCATTAAAGTGCCAGGGGCAATTCACGCATTGTGAACGTTTTCTTATCTGGAATTCGTTCTAGGCTAGAACAGGATTTAAGGATGTACCTTTCTCCTTGGCACGTTTCTCTTCTTCTTCCTTTCTTTTCTTCTTAAATTGCGCCCCGGATGGCTTTTGACTCTAACCAAACGCCTCACTGTGCTAGCATGTTCTGACAACACCAAGGACGTACGTACCCCTTCCGTTTTCGATTTTTGGCTCATTTTACCCTAATGTTAGATTTTTTTTTTTAAGTCAAAATATTGGTTGGAGATATAAAAGGGGGCGCAGTTTTTTGCGCCCCCCTCTGAGTGGCGCCCTAGGCGACCGCCTATACCGCCTGTAGGAAAAACCGCCCCTGATACCATGTATCTTAACAATATGTCCAGGGCCTTTGGAAGAAAAACAGCCCCACAACATCAAAGATCCGCCACCATACTTCACATTGGGTATGAGGTGCTTTTCTGTATGGCTATCTTTCTGTCTATATCTTAACAATATGTCCAGGGCCTTTGGAAGAAAAACAGCCCCACAACATCAAAGATCCGCCACCATACTTCACATTGGGTATGAGGTGCTTTTCTGTATGGCTATCTTTCTGTCTACGCCAGACCCACCTTTGATGTTTGTTGCCAAAAAGCTTCATTTTGGTCACATCTGACCATATAACTCGGTCCCATTGAAAGTCGGACTTACATTTGGAAAACTGTAGGCGCTTTAGTTTGTTGTTGATTGACAGTAGAGGCTTTTTTCTGGCAACCCTCCAAAACAACTTGTGGTGATGTAGGGGGTGTCTTATGGTAGTTTTGGAGACTTTCTGACCCCAAGACTCAACTAACCTCTACAATTCTCCAGCTGTGATCCTTGGAGATTCTTTTGCCAGTCGAACCATCCTCCTCACGGTGCGTGGCGTCAATGAACAGACACGTCCTCTTCCAGGCTGATTCTTAACATCTCCTGTTGCTTAAACTTCTAAATTATTTCCATGATAGTAGAAATGGGTACTTTCAACTGTTAAGAGATTTTCTTGTGTCCATTTCTTGATTTGTGCAGCTCAACAACTTTTCTTCGCACATTGTCACTGTGTTCTTGGGTCTTTTCCATAGTGATGAATGACTAATGGAATTTGGCCTGTATCACCTCATATTTGTACGCCAGTGGAACAGGAAGTCCTGGTTGACCTCTTAAGAGTTCCTTATCAAATAGGTGAACTTAAAAATGTAAAACATGACTGGAAATATACTTCAGTTAGATTTTAATTATAAGATTTTTCTAGGGGTGCCAATAATTGTGGCACACATGTTTTGCGGAATTTTTTTTATTTAATCTCAACAGTTTTTTTCAATAATTCTTTCAATAATTTTACTTCAATGAAAAGGTAAGACTTTTTTGATATTTTGAGTGAAAGACCAAGAGGATAAACAGCAAAGACATATTTTTTTATAGCCTGTTTTGCTCATATTCACTAGGGGTGCCAATAATTGTGGAGGGCACTGTAGGACTTCCCAACACATTGAAAATAGGTTAAGGCTACAAGGTTTAAAACAGCAACTCATCAGCTGATTATATTTTCCCTGTGTACAGAGATACATCCAGCAGTCAAACCATTTATTCACTGTTGCAGCTACAAATGATCCCAAAAGTAAAATGTCACAAAATGATATTTATGAATCTGTTAGGCTACAGTGGAGTTTGTCCCCTTCTGACCTGTGGTGCCCTAAGACTTTAGCATCAGGTTGTCCCCTCCTGACCTGTGGTGTCCTAACACTTAATTTGGAAGGCTTCTTGAGCTCATCAGTGCTAAATTAATTTCTTCTTCAATCTAAACTACACTACTGTATGCTGCTGGACACTTTAATGTGAGAAATAAGAGGACGACAGATGTTGTGATGCCAATTCATTTTCTTTACGATTCATGTATATATACAGTTGATCACTTGATTATGTTAGGTCTATCTGGCTAAGCTGGTTGTTTATGCATAATGCTTAGTTTCTCATGGTTGTTAAAAAAAAATTATAATTTATTTTCAAATGTCCTGCAAGTCACTTTGGATTTGACAAATACTTTTAACTGAACCTCAACTTTAACTTTGTCGTTGGCAACATTTTGTTATTGTTTTCAACACATCCAACGATAGATTATGTGAAATTATTTTCTGTTTCACCACAATTTCTCATGACAGTATTGAAACATAACTGTCTGATTGGTCAGTTGTTTTGTAATATCCTTAGATTGGGTACTAAGTAAGTAATGGCCTTTTTCAAGCATAACCTTTATAGTGATGTAATCTCCTCATGATGAACAAAACAGAGTTTAGATAGAGTTCAGGCAATTGTTAGTAAAGCTTAAATTCTGGATATTCATGTATCATTCACTTGGTCATTTGGTGTCAAGTTGGGAGAGCAGCAAGAACAATCTTACTGATTTCTAGTGATGGGCAAATGAAGCTTTGGTGAAGCATTGAACCATTAGGCACATTGTTTCAAAAATCGGTTCATTACTCGAAGCTTCAGTAACAGTGACCTCTCCTGGTGATGTGCCAAGGCTGCAACTTAATTAGCCCAGCTAGACAGTGGCACAAGGCTTTAAAACAATGACAATCTAGTGTGCACGCACCAAACCCCCCCCCCCACACACACACACACACGCACACTCACACACCCACCCACACCACACACATAAACCCGTATACAAAAGATTGTGATATATGTATATTTTTTTTTTTACAAATAAAGATTAATTATTTTTTGTATATTGTGTTATTGGGGAGAGAGTGCTTGGGGAAAGGATGTGCTGAAAAAATATGGCACAAGTTGGGTGTGCTTGTGTAACCAGTTATGTTGGATAGGGAACAGTCAAAGATTTTGAAAACATTATTTTTTCTACACTTTTTGGACTGAGCCTGTTGATACAGTCATATTACAGCCTAAATATTTAACAGCCAGCGCACCTTATCATGAGCGATCAGAATAAAGTGTTCCCACATGTCAGAGCGACCTCTCTTCCTAGATGCTTCTATAATTATGATAAATCAATACGAACGTAATGACTGTCACAGTATGAGAGGCTACTACGAACCAAACGCAATGTTGTGCGCTGAAGTTTTTATGCTTTGAAGGCGCTACAATTCAGAGTTGAAACGAGGCAACTGACTTGTTCGTGTGTGGCGCTGTGAACCACTCAGCTGGTTCATTCGGAGAAAGAAGCAGTTTGCTGTTTCGCGCGTAATATGTCACGTGATTTTTCCGTACCAAAGCAACCTTCGAAGCAGTGGTTTTATGGTTGGTGTAGTTTATGGTTTGAAGCACGTTCCGGCGCTTCAGTGTCAGGCTGCCATCACTACTGATTTCTATATATTCAGTGCTGTTGTCTAACTCTGTTATTAAACACTTGATGTATTTTACTTAAAACAATTTAGACATGTAACTGCCAACTATGTGTAACCTAATGGTAGTTGGGTCTTGGCTCTGGAATGCGACTACGCCACCTGGTGCCTTTCACACCAAGATATATTGTTATGTGTAATTGTACCTTTTGACAGAGACAAGAGGGCTCTCACACAGGTACGCTCAAGTAAAGACAGAGACGAGGTATTTCAGTAGAAAAATAACAGTATTTATTAATACAAGGCTAAATTATGATCAAATATGGCAAGAGAGTGGGTAATGGCTGCCACCAGAATGGTAGCTGTAGGAGCCATTGGGGTTCATGTTTTAATCTTGTTTGGGACACTAGATGGCGCTCTACCTTAATTGGGCTCACGTTATGCTTTCTTTTCTGCTGTTGCTGCTGAATGTATTCCTACAGTCTTGTTCTACTTCAAATTTGTACAAATGTGTCCCTCATTTCTCAGTTATTCTTCTACCTTTTGGTCTGCTTGTATTCATTTTTTGTTTTGTTTCTTCTATGTTTATTTCTGTTTCTGGCACTTATTTCTGTCACAAACTGGAAACTTGAAACAAAGAAATAGGATGCAAACGCTCAAGGTGTGTTTTACTGAGATAAATCAAAGTGCCACGATGGGCAAACAAGGCAGAGATCACAGGACTGGAGAACAGCACTTCTTGCTGATCACAAACAATTACACACAAAGACAAAGGAAAAAGCCCAAGGCTTACATAGGAGCTCAGTGAATACATTGGCTACAGGTGAGAACTAAACCTAATTATCACATTGGCTACAGGTGAGAACTAAATTCAATTAACACATTGACTACAGGTGAGAACCAAACATGGAGGGAAAACTAAGAAGTGAGGGAAATACTAAAACACAGGAGAGGATGAACGGGCTGGAGTAGCATATGGAGCAAGAGCAGGAACAGGAACAGAGGAGTGAGCAGCAGAGGTTGTGACAGTTACCATAATTCATCTATTCTTGTTTCTGTTTTATCTGTATTTATTTCAGTTTCTTGCATTTATTTCTGTTATCATTTTTCATCTATTCTTGTTTTAAATGCTCCAAATGTAAAGCACTTTGAGCTGCATTCTGTGTATGAAAGGTGCTATACAAATAAAGTGTATTATTATTATTATTATTATGTATTACTTAATAAAGGAAACAAGAACCAGCATCAAAAACCCTGTCTGTCCTATCACACTCATAGGAAAGGTCAAATCAAAACAATGCAAATTTCGTGATGTAGGCTGAATTCAGTTTTTCATTAACCCTCCTATTATGTTTGGGGTCAATTTGACCCCATTCAATGTTTAACGTCTCTAAATAAATGTTTGACATAATTTGTTTTGCTTCATATTTAATGACTTTTCCTAATTTAATGGGGACAACTGGGTAAACACAAAATCAACATGATGATATGTTTTCAATGTTCTGTACACATACTTTACGCATAGGTGTTGTTTGGGGTCAATTTGACCCCAGGCTGTTTTAATTGTATAAAATATATAAGAAATATCAACTTTTTTCATCACATTGTTACTTTTCTTGATAAAAGAAATAGTTTTTTATTCCAAATGTTATAGATAACAACAATATGTACTTAGAAATAATATGAATCCATAAAAACACCAGAAGGATATCTCTTTCCAATTTTAGGTCAATCAGTGAGATTTTATGGGGATCTGCATATTTCTCCATAGTCGCGTAACATGTATTCTGGATGTATAAAGGGAGTGGGTGGGGATATTGTTTTAATTTTAAGGGCTATTTAGGTAGTCAACAAACAAACCTTAAGTACCTGACACATAAACTTGGGTAAAAAAAAATGATAATAATAATTTTTTGGAGGTTTAAATTGCTGGGGTCAAATTGACCCCAAGCATAATAGATGTGGGTAAAATTTGAACATAATAGGAGGGTTAAAGATACTTACTTTGCAGAAATTGCTCTTCAAGCCCTGCCCCAGTATGATAGTTGGCAATATCTCATATGCTTGAATCACAGTCTTGTATTGGAATGTCTGTACAGTGGCATCTTGAAGGAGGGAATGAGGGGGCTTTCACTCATGGTTTCAAACTAGATTTCTGTCAAGGGTTCATTGCCAGGTCTTCCTTTTAGGTATTGTAAGCACTATTGATTTTGAGGTATAATTTGTAAGACAGCCTTTGTTAAACTGATTCCTCTTTGAACCCCACCAACGTTACTCCAAAAAATGGAGTGGATATAAGTTCTCAAAACTAATCAAACATTCATTCTCTGAATAATAATATAATTGTTGTTGACATATTATTTTTCTGGGAGATTCTCAGGTAAAATGAATTAGTCAGCTGACACTGAGCTGTGTTGGATAGCAACTGTTCCAGATGCTAATGCTGTAGACCCCGGAGCACGTCTCGCAAGATGTGCCACGAAATGTCGAAGTAATGAACATTATTACCGCGAGGGATGGTGTGGTGGTGGAAAAACGGTAAGCATAAATCTATAGACTGGTATTCATCCATAGACATCTTTGGTCCTTTTACTGTGTGCATGTGACTTGTGGCATGAAATTATATTTCTTTTGTCAGCTGCTGTGTTCCCTGGACACATCTGTGAAGGAAGACTGTGTGGATCAAGCATCATGCATTATTGTTTTTTCTTCTTCTTCCATTTAAGTTTAGTTAAAAGCAGTCAGACCCTTACACAAGACATGGATTCATCATGATTTGTATTTAAGCCTGTTTGATGCCAGTTTGAATAACATCAAATTTCACAACTATGAGTATCTGTGAATGAATTCAATATTTTTTTATATTTAGAAATACACATGAGGGTTTTACAGAAATTACTTGAATGTGCTTATCCTATTGTCCAGGGACCTTGACATCATACAAAGGGCACATATAGCTTAGATAGGAGATGAAAATAAGGAAGATAACAAATACATGGCTCTTTTCATGACAAATGTATTTACTTCACAGTGCACATAAACTGTGAAAGGACTTCCCAACACATTGAAAATAGGTTAAGGCTACAAGGCTTAAAACAGCAACTCATCAGCTGATTATATTTCCCCTGTGTACAGAGATACATGCAGCAGTCAAACCATTTATTCACTGTTGCAGCTACAAATGATCCCAAAATGAAAATGTCACAAAATTATATTTATGAATCTGTTAGGCTAAGACTTTAGCATCAGGTTGTCCCCTCCTGACCTGTGGTGTCCAAAGACTTCCTTTGGGAGGCTTCTTGAGCTCGTCATTGCTAAATTAATTTCTTCTTCAATCTAAACTACACTACTGTATGCTGCTGGACACTTTAAAGTGAGAAAAAAAGAGAACAACAGATGTTGTGATGCGAATACATTTTCTTTACGATTCATGTATATATTCAGTTGATCACTTGATTATCTTAGGTCTATCTGGCTATGCTGGTTGTTTATGCATAATGCTTAGTTTCTCATGGTTGTTAAAAATCTTTTAGAATTTATTTTCAAATGTCCTGCAAGTCACTTTTGATTTGACAAATACTTTAAACTTAACCTCAACTTTAACTTTGTCGTTGGCAGCATTTTGTTATTGTTTTCAACACATCCAACGATAAATTATGTGAAATTCTGTTGTGTTTCACCCCAATTTCTCATGACAGTATTGAAACATAACTGTCTGATTGGTCAGTTGTTTTGTAATATCCTTAAATAGATTGGGTACTAAGTAACGGCCCTTTTCAAGCATAACCTTTAAAGTGATGTAATCTCCACAACTCATGATAAACAAAACAGAGTTTAGATAGAGTTCAGGGAATTGTTAGTAAAGCGGAAATTCTGGATATTCCTTTATCATCCCCTTGGTCATTTGGTGTCAAGTTGGGAGAGCAGCAAGAATAATCTTACTGATTCTGTATATTCAGTGCTGTTGTCTAACCTGGTTATTAATCTCTTGATGTATTTTACTTAAAACGATTTAGACATGTAACTGCAACTATGCCTACTTCGCTTGGCTTTTTGTGGTCAGATTGATACTTATTATCGTTGTTATCATCCCATTCCATGTTTTACTTTACAATAGTAAGCAGTAAACAGAAAGGACTTTCAGTGGATCGATTTAAGCTACTCAAGAACTTCACTGTGGGCCAGAGGGCAGTTTCACCATGTCAGATGTGTGGATTCCTTTGATCTGACACAGACCACATCAGGTCAAATCAAAAGTAACAAGCCTGGATGTCATCTTAGATACAGAGTTTAACTTCAAGCCCCATATTGGTAAAGTTACCCAGACGGCTTTCTTCCACTTGCGAAACATTGCCAAGGTGCAGCATTTTTTAACACAACAAGATGCTGAGAAACTAATCCATGCCTTTATCACTAGTAGATTAAACTACTGCAATGCATTTTTACTGGTCTCCCGAAAAAGTATATAAAGAAACTGGAACTCATCCAGAACACTCTCCCACTTCACCTGCCTGTGAAAGCTGTCAGTATGACAGTATTAATCTCTGCTGTTGCATCTATTTATTCTCACAATGTCTATGTTGTCCTGGTTCTTTATTTGAAATGTAAAGCACGTTATGCTTTCTTTTCTGCTGTTGCTGCTGAATGTATTCCTACAGTCTTGTTCTACTTCAAATTTGTACAAATGTGTCCCTCATTTCTCAGTTATTCTTCTACCTTTTGGTCTGCTTGTATTCATTTTTTGTTTTGTTTCTTCTATGTTTATTTCTGTTTCTGGCACTTATTTCTGTTACTGTCACAAACTGGAAACTTGAAACAAAGAAATAGGATGCAAACGCTCAAGGCGTGTTTTACTGAGATAAATCAAAGTGCCACGATGGGCAAACAAGGCAGAGATCACAGGACTGGAGAACAGCACTTCTTGTTGATCACAAACAATTACACACAAAGACAAAGGAAAAAGCCCAAGGCTTACATAGGAGCTCAGTGAATACATTGGCTACAGGTGAGAACTAAACTTAATTATCACATTGGCTACAGGTGAGAACTAAATTCAATTAACACATTGACTACAGGTGAGTAGTGATGGCAGCCTGACACTGAAGCGCCGGAACGTGCTTCATACCTTAACTACACCAACCATAAAACCACTGCTTCGAAGGTTGCTTTGGTACGGAAAAATCACGTGACATATTACGTGCGAAACAGCAACTGCTTCTGAACCAGCTGAGTGGTTCACAGCGCCACGCACGAAACAGTCAGTTGCCTCGTTTTGAGTCTGAATTGTAGCGCCTTCAAAGCATAAAACTTCATTGCGTTTGGTTCGTAGTAGCCTATCTCATTCTGTGACAGTCATTACGTTCGTATTGATTTATCATCATTATGAAAGCATCTAGGAAGAGAGGTCGTTCTGACATGTGTGAACACTTTATTCTGATCGCTCATGATAAGGTGCGCTGGCTGTTAAATATTTAGGCTATAGGAAAAGTAGACTATATCAACAGGCTCAGTCCAAAAAGTGTAGAACAAATAATGTTTTAAATCAAAATCTTAGACTGTTCCCTATCCAACGTGGTTACACCCAACTTGTGCCATATTTGTCTAGCACATCCTTTCCCCAAGCACTCTCTCTTCAATAACACAATATACAAAAAAGAATTAATCTTTATTTGTAAAAAAAAAATTATATCACAATCTTTGTATACGTGTGTGTGTGTGTGTGAGTGTGTGTGAGTGTGTGTGTGCGTGGGGGGGATTTGGTGCGTGCACACTAGATTGTCATTGTTTTAAAGATTCGTGCCACTGTCTGGCTGGGCTAATTTAGTTGCAGCCTTGGCACATCACCAGGAGAGGTCACTGTTACTGAAGCTTCAAGTAATGAACCGATTTTTGAAACAATGTGCCTAATGGTTCAATGCTTCACCAAAGCTTCATTTGCCCATCACTACAGGTGAGAACCAAACATGGAGGGAAAACTAAGAAGTGAGGGAAATACTAAAACACAGGAGAGGATGAACGGGCTGGAGTAGCATATGGAGCAAGAGCAGGAACAGGAACAGAGGAGTGAGCAGCAGAGGTTGTGACAGTTACCATAATTCATCTATTCTTGTTTCTGTTTTTATCTGTATTTATTTCAGTTTCTTGCATTTATTTCTGTTATCATTTTTCATCTATTCTTGTTTTAAATGCTCCAAATGTAAAGCACTTTGAGCTGCATTCTGTGTATGAAAGGTGCTATACAAATAAAGTGTATTATTATTATTATTATTATTATTATTATTATGTATTACTTAATAAAGGAAACAAGAACCAGCATCAAAAACCCTGTCTGTCCTATCACACTCATAGGAAAGGTAAAATCAAAACAATGCAAATTTCGTGATGTAGGCTGAATTCAGTTTTTCATTAAAGATACTTACTTTGCAGAAATTGCTCTTCAAGCCCTGCCCCAGTATGATAGTTGGCAATATCTCATATGCTTGAATCCCAGTCTTGTATTGGAATGTCTGTACAGTGGCATCTTGAAGGAGGGAATGAGGGGGCTTTCACTCATGGTTTCAAACTAGATTTCTGTCAAGGGTTCATTGCCAGGTCTTCCTTTTAGGTATTGTAAGCACTATTGATTTTGAGGCATAATTTGTAAGACAGCCTTTGTTAAACTGATTCCTCTTTGAACCCCACCAACGTTACTCCAAAAAATGGAGTGGATATAAGTTCTCAAAACTAATCAAACATTCATTCTCTGAATAATAATATAATTGTTGTTGACATATTATTTTTCTGGGAGATTCTCAGGTAAAATGAATTAGTCAGCTGACACTGAGCTGTGTTGGATAGCAACTGTTCCAGATGCTAATGCTGTAGACCCCGGAGCATGTCTCGCAAGATGTGCCACGAAATGTCGAAGTAATGAACATTATTACCGCGAGGGATGGTGTGGTGGTGGAAAACGGTAAGCATAAATCTATAGACTGGTATTCATCCATAGACATCTTTGGTCCTTTTACTGTGTGCATGTGACTTGTGGCATGAAATTATATTTCTTTTGTCAGCTGCTGTGTTCCCCGGACACATCTGTGAAGGAAGACTGTGTGGATCAAGCATCATGCATTATTGTTTTTTCTTCTTCTTCCATTTAAGTTTAGTTAAAAGCAGTCAGACCCTTACACAAGACATGGATTCATCATGATTTGTATTTAAGCCTGTTTGATGCCAGTTTGAATAAAATCAAATTTCACAACTATGAGTATCTGTGAATGAATTCAATATTTTTTTATATTTAGAAATACACATGAGGGTTTTACAGAAATTACTTGAATGTGCTTATCCTATTGTCCAGGGACCTTGACATCATACAAAGGGCACATATAGCTTAGATAGGAGATGAAAATAAGGAAGATAACAAATACATGGCTCTTTTCATGACAAATGTATTTACTTCACAGTGCACATAAACTGTGAAAGGACTTCCCAACACATTGAAAATAGGTTAAGGCTACAAGGCTTAAAACAGCAACTCATCAGCTGATTATATTTCCCCTGTGTACAGAGATACATGCAGCAGTCAAACCATTTATTCACTGTTGCAGCTACAAATGATCCCAAAATCAAAATGTCACAAAATTATATTTATGAATCTGTTAGGCTAAGACTTTAGCATCAGGTTGTGCCCTCCTGACCTGTGGTGTCCAAAGACTTCCTTTGGGAGGCTTCTTGAGCTCGTCATTGCTAAATTCATTTCTTCTTCAATCTAAACTACACTACTGTATGCTGCTGGACACTTTAAAGTGAGAAAAAAAGAGAACAACAGATGTTGTGATGCGAATACATTTTCTTTACGATTCATGTATATATTCAGTTGATCACTTGATTATCTTAGGTCTATCTGGCTATGGTTGTTTATGCATAATGCTTAGTTTCTCATGGTTGTTAAAAATCTTTTAGAATTTATTTTCAAATGTCCTGCAAGTCACTTTTGATTTGACAAATACTTTAAACTTAACCTCAACTTTAACTTTGTCGTTGGCAGCATTTTGTTATTGTTTTCAACACATCCAACGATAAATGATGTGAAATTCTGTTGTGTTTCACCACAATTTCTCATGACAGTATTGAAACATAACTGTCTGATTGGTCAGTTGTTTTGTAATATCCTTAAATAGATTGGGTACTAAGTAACGGCCCTTTTCAAGCAAAACCTTTAAAGTGATGTAATCTCCACAACTCATGATAAACAAAACAGAGTTTAGATAGAGTTCAGGGAATTGTTAGTAAAGCGGAAATTCTGGATATTCCTTTATCATCCCCTTGGTCATTTGGTGTCAAGTTGGGAGAGCAGCAAGAATAATCTTACTGATTTCTATATATTCAGTGCTGTTGTTCAACCTAGGCCTCGTTCGTCGTACCTCGTTTAGCGACTTACCAAGATAATTTTCAGGATGAGATAATATGAGTCCCTCTTTTCGGTTCGCCGAAGCAACTTTGGCTAAATCACCATAGCAACACATCAATAAACTTGAACCTGCTCCAGCGCAGGCTAATTTAAGTGAAGCTGGATATGCTTGCCACACCCCCGGGAAAAGGAGAGATCCCATTGACAAAAGGAGCGATATTAGTTAGATCAGCGTTTCATAGGGAGAGAGTTCTTCGCGATCGCCAAGATCCGTTATTCCATCATGATGAGTTCTTGTATGAGCGCGACTGATTCAGCCGACAAGAAATAATTTCTTCTCGAGCCATTTATTGCAAACACCTCATGGTGTCCAAAGACTTCTCTTGGGAGGCTTCTTGAGCTCGTCATTGCTAAATTCATTTCTTCTTCAATCTAAACTACACTACTGTATGCTGCTGGACACTTTAAAGTGAGAAAAAAAGAGAACAACAGATGTTGTGATGCGAATAAATTTTCTTTACGATTCATGTATATATTCAGTTGATCACTTGATTATCTTAGGTCTATCTGGCTATGCTGGTTGTTTATGCATAATGCTTAGTTTCTCATGGTTGTTAAAAATCTTTTAGAATTTATTTTCAAATGTCCTGCAAGTCACTTTTGATTAGATTACCAAACATGAAATATCCACCTAATGTTATCTAAAACTTTTATCCACGACTTACACTCTGTACAAATATTAAGATCTTAACATGTTGACACGGTCAGAAAACCGGGAGACTCCTAACTTCTCGTGCCATCCAAAGATCATATATGAGCTGTATTCAACACAGAGTGCAGGTCTGGTTCCATACCTTTGGAAGCGAGAGATTGCCGGTGTAGCATACAGTGCACAGACTTGACATTAGGGTTGACAGCCTTTATCCGAGCGATAACGCCACTCTTTTGGCCCGTCATCGCTGCCGCTCCATCTGTGCAAACGGCCACACACTTCCTCCAGCTCAGCCCAGCTTCATGAATGAACTCATCCAGGAGCCTGAAGATCTCCTCGCCCGTTGCTCTGCCAGAGACCTCTTTGCAGAACAAGAAGTCCTCCACAATTGCTCCTTCCCATGGGGAGCGGACAAGAGCGATCAGTTGAGCTGCACTAGCTATGTCTGTAGATTCGTCCAGCTGAATGGAAAAGTGATCACTGGATCGAAGTCTATCCAGAAGCTGTGACAGGATATCAGCCGAGAGGTCATCAATCCTTCGTCTCACCGTGTCGTTGGAGAGAGGTACACTTTTCAATTTATTAGCCGCCTCTGTTCCGAGCATAGCCTCACAAATATCCACTGCTGCTGGAAGGATCAGTTCTTCTGCAATGGTGTCAGGCTCGCTCGGGGATGGGACCCGAGTCGCTGCTGGTTTTGGGAACCAGCGCTTTAGCCAAGTGTGTCAGAGAGGACCCAATAGCAGGATGTTGTAGAAGACTTTGTTTCTTTTATTGTTACAAGCAGCGGTGATCCAAAAACACAGAAGATCAGGCAAAAGGCATGAACTAAATGCTATACAAAATTTAGCTTTCAGGCGGACCTGACCATAGCTACCCGAAGCGGCTTGAGAACCGCAGCGAGACACCAACCCAAAACTAGCTAAAGCTAGATGCACCCGAATGCATGCAAGGGGCTGCGTGTCTTTGTGCAAAGACTAAGTGCTTGAGAGCACTGCTAGCTAAGTGCGTGAGAGCACAACCACAACCACAACCACAACCACAACCACAACCAAAACCACAACCACAACCACAACCACAACCACAACCACAACCACAACCACAACCACAACCAAGGGACAAAAACTATCTAACGACCCGATGAGGTCCAAACGGATTAGCCAGGTATTTGTACCCTGGCTAATTAACTGAAGTGGCAATCACAAAATACGAGACAGGTAAACGGTAAATACGAGACCTGGAAAACAGGTGAGGGCACATAACGGGAAACAGATGAGGGGACATAACGGGAAACAGGTGAGGGCACACAAAGAAAACAAAGACACATGTGAACACAAATGAAAGACTGTAACAATGTCTTTGGCCACCAGAGGCCGCCAATGTTCCAAATCGTGGCAATGACTGCCACGATCATGACAAATGGTATGTGCCTTCTTGCACTTAGCTGATCCACGTTGGTTAGCCTTGTTCGCTGATGGAAATATTCTTCCCCTTTTCTGATGAAGAAATCCTTGGGTTTGTTGCTGTATTCTAAGTGCTTTGTTAGAAGATGCCGCTTTAGCTTGGCCAGTTTCATAGCCTCGTTTGCTAGCAGCTGGAGACAGATCACACACATTGGCTTTCCCCTGCTGCCTTCAATGAAACCTAATTCTATGTAGTTTGTGTCATATTTCCTAATTTTGCTTGGTTTGGGTGTCGCTACTTGACAGTTTCAAATATTTATCCATTTTCATCACTGATACTGATACTGTGATACACTGACACAAATTGCTTTTCATTCACGTAACCAAAAGTTAGCTTCTGAGTAGTGTTTTGACAGATTGACGAAATGTAATAACAATAATAAAATAATGTATTTTTTTAGGGCTGTCAGCGTTAACGCGTTAATCTATGCGATTAATGCGGCCGCGATTAACGCGATCAAATATTTTAACGCAATTAACGCAACTTTAAAAAAAGAAATAAAAAAAAATATATATATTTTTTTTAATGCCTTTATTTGGATAGGACATGGAGTTATGACAGGAAGCGAGGCGGAGAAAAGGTGGGGAGAGGATTGGGAAATTACATCAGGCCAGACTTGAACCTGTGTCCCCTCGGGCAATGTAGCCCGTAAGTAGGGGGCTTGGCCTACCATTTTATGGGAGCGATGAGGGACAGGTGGGGCTTGAATAACCCCCCTTGTTCAAAGTGGGGAATGACAGAAAAAGTTTGAGAACCACTGCGGTAGTTGAAGATGGAGAGAGCTGAGGGATTGTTGGGCGGAAAGTCTCTGTTTAAGAGCCAAAATTACGGAACAATCGACAAAACTAAAGCTGTATGTAGCATTTGCCAAGCTGAATTTAGCTATCACAGAAGCAGCTCGTCTTGAAGTTATCACCCTAATGCAAAGCACCCGACAGAAAGCAGTCCCAGGTTAGATGATCGCCAACCCACACTCCATGACTTCTCTAGGAAAATAACTAGACCAGTCCGTGAAAAGGTTACCATTTGGGTTGCCGGTGACTGTCGGCCCATCAACATCGGTTACTTGCCAAAACGATAGAGGACATTCCTGCCAAATACCTCTTTTTAATGATTTTGTTGCCGTTTTGTGATTTCCGCTAAGAAAAAATAGTTATTCACGCAAATAGTGTTGTGTAGCAACCCCTTACCTACTGACTTCAAGTAACACTGGACTCACACGTAAGCGTTGGAATGTGTTGATCCAACGGATGGCGGAGGAGGAGTCTGGCGCATGGGGTTGTGTTGATAACAGAGACGTTATAGTGTGATTGACAGGTCAACAAACCAATCACGCCACTAGCAAGCTGTTTATCTTGTGAGTAGTAGCATGCTAACATTAGATAGGTGGCTCAGACACCTGGCAAATCCTCTCAGACGTATTTTTCAATTACAATAAAGGGGTTTTTACATTGTACAGTGTCTATTTCTCGGTAACTTTTAAAAAAATCTAAGCAAAAAAAAAGTCAAACAAACAACCTTTAGCTACAAATACGACCATCTACGGAGTTTGGTTCCGCCATCTTTTTTTTTTTTAGCTTCCCGCTCTTTAGACGTGAGCATAAACGCGATCTGATTGGCTAGCGCCTCTGCTGTCAGTTATGCATGATTAATTTTTCGCATTAAACGCAACGCAACGGAACCCAACGGAGCCACAATTCAGTTTGGCAAAGGATGACATCACCCCATTCAAAGTGAAGCTTGACGGATCAACGCATTCCAACGCGTACGTGTGAGTCCAGTGTGACAATGACTTTCCGTTGCGTTAATGACTGACTACTTGCGGAATAATATGAAAGATGTGAATTAGAAGCACAAAACCCGTTGTCAATGACAGCCGTCATGTATTTTTCGCAGAGGTGAATATAAAGAAATTACAGACCTGTGAACGTTGGGGTGGCCCATTCAAATCAACTGAACTTTTTTAACATTCTGAAGAGCCGTATAATAATCATCTGTAACATTTTTCTCTACATTGGCTACCGGTACATACGTTTATATTTTGTAGCAGACTTTTTCACTGACCCCCAGGCAATGCATCACGGACCCCCAGGCAGGGGGGGCTCTAGCCCTTTGGTTGCCCTAGGCGAGATTGAGTTTTGCGCCCCCCCCCCCCCCTGTACTATTCTACATTGCAGTTCAACAATAAATGTTGCATGGACAACAAACACTAGAATAGTTTCAGAACATTTTCTTTTTTATTAGTTTAAATAATTTATTACACACTCAAAGTTAGGATTAAGTTAACTCCATAAACTGTGCAAAACACTCAAAAGCACCTGTAAGGACATTTAAGCAAATTATGACCCTCTATACCCTAACTATACCCTCTATAAACAAAAGTGCTTTTATGGATACTGTACGTACCTCTACAAAATATCTCAAATACCTTACTACAATTCTTCCAGTCATTTAGGCCACTCCTAATGAGGTGGTCATTTTTCTGTGAAAAGAGCTTGCAGCAGAAGCAATCAGCTTCTCTTGATTTTCTCCCCATTTACTAATTTCCGGTAGAAGTGGTTGTGGTGGCAGCTTCTCCCATCATCTCTTTTTGGAAATGTAAAGTCTGGACTGGTCTGGTATGGTCCTCTGCAAACTAACTCTGTCCTTACCGGATCACAGCTGGCCAGTCAGCAGGATCTATAGGTTCTCCCTATAGGTTCTCCCTGGATAGCAGGAATTGTGGAGGGTGAGGTGTCTGCAGGCGGCAGTGTAGTTTCACTGGTGCCCAGAGTGCTTGATGTGGTCCTGGATGTCCCTTCACCTTCACCTGTATTCAAGCATATTGTATAGCCAGACAAGCAGTGTTTAATATAATAAGTGAAATGATCATGAATGTGGTTGAACTTCTTTAAGAAAACAAGCTATTGTATTTAATACATGCTAACATGTTTCTATTGTACTTTAAAGTATGGATGTGGCTTGAATAAATACTATTAAATAGACTCACCTGAGGCAGGCTGTGTGTTCCTGGCCTGTGTGTTACTGGCCCCTTGAGTACTACTGGATGTCCCTTCTCCTGCAGCTGTATTTAAACACAGAGTTCATCCATGCTGTTCGTTACACAGTTGCATTTGGTCATTTCTATCATCCTACCACATAGTTGCATTGTACAAATACATTTTATCTGACCATGTAACTTGTAGTAGATGAAACGTCCAATATTAGGTGATGCACAATACTACATGTATTTCGTTTGACACCTTAATGGCTGAGATGAGAAGACTTACCTCTATACTTGGCTTTCTTTTCCTCTTCTTCCTTTCTTCGTTTTCGTCCCTGTGCTCCAGATGGTATTGACCGCTTCATTTTTGCGAATGTCACGTAGCTGACACGCTCACGGCTCACCCCACCCTGGCAATGTGCAGGAGCCCTCACATAACTAACGTAACGTAACTTAACGCAACCGCCCCCCCTATCGACAATAACCATCAGTTCAATCTAAAAATCAGGTTGAAGTAAACGTAGGGCTGAAGGGGCGCCCTCGGATGATCATGATTAATAAACATGTTTTTATTTGCTTGTTATTCTAACTATGATTAATGGGAAGTAGGTCCAAGGGCGACGCTAGAGGGCGCCCCCAACCCATTTGTCGCCCTAGGCAGTCGCCTAGTTCGCCTATAGCAATCGCCGGCCCTGCCCCCAGGACCCCACTTTGAGAACCACTGACGCTTTTATTCAAAGCGACATACAAGGAAATGTAAAACTACACTTGGTAAGGAGGTGAGGGGAATCAAACAAGCAACCTTGCGATTACCAAACAACTCCTCTACCCACCAAACCACTGTCACACTTGTCATAATATACAGAGGTGTCAAAAGTATTCACATTCATTACTCAAGTAGAAGTATAGATACTAGGGTTTAAAAAGACTTCTGTAGAAGTTGAAGTATCAACTCAAGCTTTTTACTTAAGTAAAAGTGTAAAAGTACTTGGTTTCAAAACTACTGTAAGTATAAAAGTAAAAGTAATGTAAGGGGGAAAAAAATTCCATTAAGGACAAACTCTTAAGCCGCGTCTCAGGGGCCTATAGTGCACTACCCCCCCCCCCCCCCAAAAAAAACATTTTCTAAAGGCCATAATGACTATAATGTTATATTAAAATGTTATGTTTAAAAATGTGGGATGCACTAGGCTACCCGTTTCAGCTGCATATATGCCCATTGAAAATGATCACATTTTATTAATGCAAATACATTAAAGTACCATATGTGTACTACTGAGCATTAACATGCATTTCATGGAGCAGAAGACATGATAACAAGTTGCCTATAAGTATTGTAATAGTGCAAAAAGTCAAATTTCAGTGGAATGTTATCAAAACCTTTATTGGAAGAGACCTTGAGACCTTTGGACTCAATCCTGTATGTACAACAACACTACCAATAGGCTTTGTTCAGCCGCAAAAGCAGCAGGTTCTATGCATGCTCTTCTTGGCCTGAAGATGAGCCCTGCAACACTAAACAGTCTTTCACAGGCTGCTGAGGCAGGGAGTGCCGTATTAAGGGGGTTGGTCCAAAGAACCTTCAGCGGATGACTTCCTTTTGACGGCTGATGAAGTAAGTTGCGTGTACCTCTCTAGACAAGTGTGTGGAGAAAATGAATGTACAGGTACAGATTGAGATTCATATTATTTCTCTCAAACCACAAGCTCAGATTATCTAGGACTTCCGCTGTACTAAATGTCATGCTTGAAGTTCAGACTACAAGTTAGGAAGCAGTTTCACTGGTCTATGCAATTATGTTGAGCAGACCGGAATATTTCCAGCTGTTTTAGGACCACAAGGAGCTGCTGGCATGACCAAAAAGTAGCATTATTGATGAGATTGACGGTTAACAAGTCACTTGTGTGTTTAGTTGTATGACTTCGTAAAAGTTCGGTTAACAAGTCAATTGAGTATTGAGCCGTATAACTTCACAAAAATAATAATAATAAAAAAAAACGATCGTTTAAAAGTCAGGTGAGCAACACAACTTCTCAACGAAAAAGTAAAGGTCCTAATCAAACGGAGTAAAGTGACGACTTCCGGTTTCAATACGGATCCTTTAGGAATACGTTATCCCCACCAACAAGGCTATTTTTTAAATGTAAGGAGTAGAAAGTACAGATATTTGCGTGAAAATGTAAGGAGTAGAAGTAAAAAGTCGTCTGAAAAAGTGCTGTCAAACGATTCAAATATTTAATCGCGATTAATCGCATTTATGTCATAGTTAACTCAAAATTTATCGCGATTAATCGCAAATTTGTATCTATTCTAAATGTCCCTTTGTTTATTTACATACATATATATCCCCCCATACACAGCTTCTTGTCTTGCTCTTGCAGCGGTGGCGGTGTTGGATTTTACCATAACTATGGTCTTGTATTCTTCATAAGCGTACGTGATCATCTCCTGCTCGCCAGCGGAGAAAAAAAGAGGCTCTTTCTTTGAGTTTAGTAGCCATTAGATAATCATGGTTTTGGTGATCGACCCTTCCCCCTTTTGAAGTAGGACGGGCACGCGCAATTGCCTTGATAAGTGAAGTCTGGTTCGAATTAACGACATTATTTGACCGTGGATCAGCCTTGGACGAACCGAGATAGCCTGTCCTCAATCATCGCGGTCATTTAAACTGGCTAATGGGACATTTGATCGACTTAACTGAACCACTTACGACGAACGAGGCCCTGATCTACTTACAGAAATCCTCTGCCTTCACCTACCCAACCCCACCACGCTATCATGCTCTTATTCTACCCATACTCTGTGCTAGCTTTACCTGCAATGCCAATAATTGCCACCCATTGACATAGTTTTCTGTTCCATTACTCTACCTACCCTTGTAATAGTCACCTACAAGCACACTGTATCCCCTAAGCTGTTTTACTATACTTGAATGCTCTCTCCCCACCTTATTCGCTATCAAATTTGTATCACAGGTAAAAATGAAGTGTATTTTAATGTACTAGAAATTGACTTTAATATCAGCAGGTACATTTCTAGCACAGTATTGTTTTTGCGCTAAATATAAGTGCAATAAATATATATTACAAATTAACTTATTACAAGTACATTTCTACCTCAGTAGTATTTTATTATGCATTACATAATGGTGTGCTTTGAATGCTTTAAATATGAGTTCAATTTGAGTTGATTTACCTCTACCTCAGTAGTACTTTTGTGTACTTCATGTAATTATATAACATATTCACTAATACTTAAATTGATGTTTAGTACACTAAGATAAAGTATACTAGCCCCAACTTTCTATGTTGGCCACATTGGTGGCCATTTTGTTCCATGTGCTCTGTGTTTGTTTTTACATGTGGCCGTGTTTTGGTTTCCATGTGTTTGTTGCTCCGCCCCTCACCTTGTTTGGTCAAGTTCCTGATATTGTAGACACTGTACAATGTAAAAACCCCTTTATCGTAACTGAAAAATATGTCTGATAGGATTTGCGAGGTGTCTGAGTCACCTATCTAATGTTAGCATGCTACTACTCACAAGGTACGGCATTTCAAACTTTTTTTAAATTTTGGTTTGTGTTTTCTCACCTTTACGTCCATTGTAGCTTCATTTGTCGTCCTTGTAAAATTTAAAACGAATAAATAAGTTTCGACTTTTATTTTGAACGGGAAAAAAAATCACAAGTGGCGGCCATATTGAAATTTTTGTTATTATCGCCGGCTACATGCTGCTGCAGCTAGTAAACTGCTATTCACATGTTACAAATACTGTTCATATAGCAAAGGGAGATGATTTAAAATTGTAAGTGAACGCATGCTTTAATACCTATATTATTACAACTTGCAATTGCTGTTTTTGCTGATGAGTTGACTTCACAAAGCGTCAACAATACAATAACATGGGAAAGGGGGAACTAGCTTACTGGAGAGTATGTCCATTGCAAGCTAATGCAGTTAGTTTTATACATGGACGATTTCTTAAACATCAACCAAAGGCATATTGTCAGTTGTATGAAGTCTTGGGCTTGTTCTGTTTCCATGCAAAAGAAATTCACGTTATATGGCGTAATGCTAGTAGAAACTGAGATGAATTATACTAGCTTATTTTGAAGTCAGCTATGTGGCTCCCTAACAATTACCAGACTGAAAACATGATTGACATATATAACAACCTGGTTAAGTAGCTACTTCTTTAAGACACTGTCGACAAACTTTCATACACTCTCTTTCTTTTCTTTAGCTAAATAACGTTACTCGGTTTGAAAGACTGTTGAGGATCACATCAACAAGAGTAACGTAAACAGTTAAGTAAACCTGTCTCTCAGATGGCTTCCTCTCAGCCTCTGTGTAGAAATGCCTCTTATTTTCTTACTTTCACGATTGACATTAATCTATCTACTTTCAATAGTTCAGTTGTACAGAAGCCAGATTTGTGGGTATTTGGAGAAATATTCTGACAGTGTCTTTTTTTATAGTGTCCTACAGGAGAGAACGTTCCATCCGAGAAGTTTATGAGGAGCGCCTCGCGGATAGAGTAAGTTAAGCCACCGTTGTTAAAGCACGACGTAAACCTTTTGAAAGCGTACAGTTTAACATTTGCAATCAAGCTCAAATCAAGATTGATTTGTCCTATGCGCCTTTACATTGTGCGTTTGCTCAACAGGCTCCTTATCAGAGGGTTGTGAGCATAGAGAGACGAGCACCTTTCCCTCGGCCCGAGGACGACTACGACAGAGGGGGTGACTATGAAGATCAACGTTATGGCGGTCCACGAGGTTACCCAGCTGATGACGAAAGAGGTTTCCATGGTGAAGACCAGAGAGGTTACCACAGTGAAAACATGCACTTTGGGAACGAGCGCAGAAATGCCCCTCCTCACTATAAAAGAGTAAGCATGAAGCACCATTCAGGTGATGGGACTATGGAAAAAAGATTGAATTTGTATGGGGACTTATACATAAAAGGCTCTTAAGGCTTTCGATTTGTGGCACTTTGTTCTTAATACTTCAATAAATATTCAATTACATGTAAATGAGTTGTACGTGCAATAAAAAATTGCACTAGGGGTTTGGGTCAACTTATTTTTAGTAGTAGTTAGTAGTGCGTCAAAGAAGTACACATATGGTTATAAGTGCATTGTATATTGTACACTTGGTATGAAGTTGGACTTAATATTTTAATGACAAATAAAATTGCAGCCCTCAATTAAAATATGAGAACTTTCTTTTGAAATATTCAGTCAGTGTATGTTTTAATAATTGTATTCATTTTATATTATATCTTTGTAATATCAAGTAAGTGCATGCCTTTGTGCCGTAATAGGATGATCCGTATCCTTACTACCGAGGGCCCAGAGAGGATCTGCCAGCTGGTCGCCAGGTGGAGTTCAGGTGAATACTCTGTTGCATGCTGTAACAACACACAATAGTTGTATATTCTAGTCATACATGTAAATTGCTTTTCTATTCATTGAGTCCAATTTCCTTCAACTAAAACTGTGATTTTAGCCATTAACACGTAGCCCACTTTCTCCTGTGACTTGAACCTCATGAGGAAGTGACTTTTAGCTAAGTGGAAGAGAGTTTAAAAATCTTTGCATGGCTCCACTGTGTGGCTGCCAGCCCTGAGAGTGAGCAAGTAGGCCGGCTAGACAACAGCTCTATTAACTGGTCTGCAGGGCCAGAGGCCAAGCATAGCACTGCGTGGGTGGTGCGCTGGCTACCTCGACAACCAGGCTTTGGAAATGAACTCTTGGTATGACTTAGCCGTTTGACTTGTATTTAAAGGGCTCAGAGGGAAGTCAGATGCCGCGTTTGAAACTACAGTGTACCTTGTGACCAATAAAGCAGGTGGAAATAAAGTTGCTTGTTGAAGATTTCAAACTTAAACGTACTGCCTAGAACATGAAGGGGATGTATAACAAGCCATTGATTCCTAAAGAATTCTACACGTGCCCCATATGATTCTAATGAAATCAACACAGCTGAGTAGCCATTTATGGTTTTTCACCAGTCTCCCCAAATGCATAGCGTTGCTCTGATGACAGCAGGCTATGGAGTGAGTTCTAATTGTAACCAGCAGATGGCGATAGACACCTATTTTGATAAAGCTTTGAAATTCAATGGATGTATTGAACTGCTTACAGTAGGCATTTTTCAAACTGTGTGTATCCTCTTGTGCACAGTGCTCCACAGAAACCATAAATCAAACATGGCAGGCTTCTCGCTGTCTTCGCATTTGACACTCCTTTGAATGTTATGCTTGTCAATGTTTCTCAGATTAATGTGCAGTGAACGCCTCCATGTGTTGGATGTGGACTCAAGCTGCTGTTGATTTTGAATGATACCTCACTGGGGGTGCAAACGCAGTGATCAATCAAGGATGCGTCGTTGAGTGTGCATTGCACATGTTTTTTGTACGGTGTAAATATAGACATCTGAGATCCATTGTATGAGAAATTGCCAGTTCTCTCGTCTGCGCAGTAGTGGCATCCAGTCAGCGATATCCCACTGGTGCAGCATCAAGAACGGCGCTCACTGCAAACCAGCATCACCTCCCCAAATACATGCGTACACAGACACACTGCACACTCATACACCCCCCCCCCCCCCCCCCCCCCCCCCACCTCCCCCTCCTTCCTTCCTGCCCCTCGTGGCTGCCAGCGGCGGCTTCTAGGCCAGCCTAAAGGACAAAGGGCACCACTGTGTGCCCCCTTGGCTAGAGCACACATTACATGCACAGCGCACACCTGAATGGGCACCCTTCACCATGGACCTCCTTAGAGCCAATTGGTTTGCAGACACGAGCGACTTGCGTACACCTGGTGCAAAGGTTTAGGGCTAGCCTACGTCTAGGGCCACTTTATGTGTCTGTCCATTATAAATGCTGCTTTTGAAAGGTTGGCTAAACAAATGGCCCCACTGGAATCTACAGTATTGGTGATTTGCCAGACTGGCGTATAAATACTGAGAGCTCGGAGTGAAAGCTTGGCACAAGTGGCTGTGATACAGATTATGTTACTCCAGTGTCTGAGTTATGAGCCAAGCTATCCTTTGTGTCAAAACTGTGATAGTATGGCTATTTACCAATCTTTGATCCTCATTCAGATTTGCTTCAATTTGGGGATTTCGAGTCATACACATACACAAGGGATAATCCACTGCGGTATTAAATGATTTTCATGCACTATGGGGAATCAAAGAATGATCCAGTGTGAAGAGTCATCGCCTAACTGCAGTGCAGTTCAAGTCTTTAGAGCATGCACAGTCATGGGTTATTCTTTTGACACCCGTGTTCATGAAATTACGACAGAATTCTTTACTTTTGAAGATTATCACTTTCACTTTACAATTTTTTTTGTAATTTTTGACCCTCTGTTCAGTCATTTAGCGTGCAAACCACAACGATTCAATTCAAGATTCCCGATTACACCACAACAAGTTGTGTAGTGTGAACAGTACAGCAATGTGACGTCTCTGACAGTCAGGTAGTGTGTACTTGGCATGAGTAACTTCCATGATGAGTGACTGCTTGGGTGATGGAGTGAGGTTTTGTGTGAATCTGTCCGTGCATGTCTGTCCTCCTGTGTCCAGTTGACAGAATCCCTCAGGAATGTAGCCTATTCTTTGCCTTCAAGAAGTACACTGACTGTTGAACAATGCTGAACATCCTACCCAGCAGCATAGTCACTGTGTAGTTTCATTTACACATTAATTTAAATCACCACATGTATGTGCACACTCACCTGCACACGTCCTCAGATTGAAATAGTGGCCATCTTGGCAGCCTCTTAAGTTAGCCTGCAGGTCATAAACACGTGTGCACTATAGGGGAATGGTGTAATGCGTCCTCCGATTTTAGCTGTAGGTTCTCCTGACAGCAGTTTCTCATGGCCTGTCTGAATCACACACACACACACACACACACACACACACACACACACACACACACAGGCGCTTGGAGAGAAAGGGCCCAATGTAATACCTCTGGCAGCAGGGGTTCGGGGTCCACAGAGCTAGGAAGCCACACGGCTTTGTGCTGCTCCCGCCAGACCAGACCAGACCAGATGATGAAGACCTGCTAATGAGCTCACCGGCCGCCCTGTGAAGTGCCAGAAGTGCAACTAGTTGGCAACTGATCCCCCCCCCCCTCCCCTCTCTCAACCATCAAAGTCACCTCACGAACCCTCACCCGGCTTTAATGGTTTGCTCTAAAGCATCCTGAAGCCATAATTACTTGTTTAATAAATGTGTGCGGGCTGTTAGCCGATGCATCTTGCTGAATTTTGAGTCGTTAGCATGATTAAAGAGAAAGACGTAATCAGCTGCAACTGTTGATCGGGTGAGGTTCCCAATTACCTGAATTGCTGTACAATGTATTTATTCATTTTTTCCCCTTTAAAAATAGCCTGTGTCTTTTTTGAATTAGTTTATCTTTTGTGGTGGTTGATGTTGGGTGTATACACATTATGGCTTCCATTAACTCTGACTAAGCTTTCCAAAAGGCTTTCAGGTGTAGCTCCATATTTAGGCTGAGCAGCCCAGGATCACTGTGGCATGTTTTTTTCTCCCAAAGTTCAGCAGTTGCTCTCTGTGCTGAGCATGAAAGAGCAGCCATGTTTGTTTTGCCCTGATGGTGCATGAGTGCTGTGTTTGTGTGGACCCTATGGAGCCACTGCTGCATCTCTTCTCTTCAGAAGCTTGCCGTTTCATCTTCACGAGAGGACCCACATACCTGTGTCACAAGCACCTGTCCAAGCTTGCTATAGGTTCTACAAATAACCCTGCAGATCACCCATCATCCCTCACGTGACACTAATGTCCCATCCCATCCCATGCCATGACGCTACCTAGATGGCCAGAGGAGATTCAATTGTGTAAGAATATAACCTGAGAAAGTTCAAATTAAATGTTGGCCTTAGTTACTCTTTCTGCTCCTCATAGGACCACGTATAGAGACTGACAAGATTCAAACAATATCTATAATCTCTGAATAATATCTAGCATTATGCTGTGAACTTAGTTGTTGACGTCTCTGCATAATCTCTTATGCTGTTTCATTGTGTGAAGTAAGTGAGGAGAAATGTGGAGGGTTTTCTCTCTATTCAGGACACAGAGCCTCCATTCTAATAAGCTTTTTAAAGCAAGCAGAAGCAGTGGCTGGGCTACTTCAAACGGGTCAGGCGTCATTAAAGAGTGAGGCCCACGTAAAGCCTGCTCTTTGTTTGGGCTACAGGCCCAGGTCAGGCCGAGGTCGTGGAAACCAGGTGCCATTGATTTGTTTATGCCGCCAATCAGCTCTACGGCACGTCGTATAGCGGCTGATGGTCGGTCGGCCAGATCGAAAGCATTGGCCGCCAGGACAAGGACAATGGAGTAACTGCCAATAAAGGCTCCAGTGATTTTACTGCTGTGTGGAGGGTAGATATAGCTAAACAAGACCAAGGAAAAGGCCAGAAAACCATTGTCTGGTTTGTATTAGCGCATTAGCATTTATTAGTTCACTTGTAAATTGGCAGCTCGCATTCCAACCAAATATTTGATGTGTGAAATTGGAGAAGGTAAGCATACTTTATGGAGGTGGTTAGCTATTACTGTGGCAAATTGCGAAGCTGGCCTGTCTGACACGGCTCAGAGCACCGCATACTGCGTCTGAGGGCTTATCCAGCCTATGTGGCAGGGGGGCACTGGGCTCGCTGACCCCCCCTGCCCCCTCCCCTCGAACAGCCAGGAGGTCAAAAGGGGCACTCTCCCGTGGCAGGGTGCTCCGAGCTGACAGGCTCCTGTGTTGACTTTAAAAGCAGGGGGAGCGCTATCAAAATAAACACCCTAATTAAAGTGTAAAGGAGAGTGCAAAGGCCACACTCAATTGCACCCCCTCTCTTAACCAGGGGCTCCGGATCAACAGTTATGAGATGGCGGTAATAGTTTTCTCTCTCATAATTCATCACAAACATATTAGACGTAATGTCTTAAAAAAAAAGCCTTGAGCCAGCAATGTCCCCAGCTTTGTTTAGGTCATTTTCAAGTAATGACCCACTTCGATCCTGGAACAGCTGACGCTTTGTTCTCTGGTGTTGGTGTCAACTTTGTCCAATATTTTCTGCCTGGATGTGCCTAGACTCAGTTTGTGGTAACTTAATAAAAGTTCTTCAAATGAAACTTTGGTTGTATAAAACAGACCAGAAACACTGGAACTGTGTGTGAAAGCGTGACCCAGTTATGTGCCACAGGCTTGCTGTTTATTATCTAAATTATCGGAACATCTGTATTTTTAGTACAGCAGTCATTTTCTGCATTGTGTGATTGATACCGCAAGTGACTTCAATTATCCATTTCCATGTCTGTCTATAGGTCTAGCAGCCGGGTAGCTGCCGCACCTAGTGTGAGGGGCCAGAGGCCGCCCCCTCCGCGGTCCATGCCCACAGCCATGCCCAGCAGTGGAGATGACACCCTGATGCAGGCCATCTTGAACCTCGACAGACCGTAAGCCACACACAACATGGGCCACTGAAGTGATGCTGAACAGCCGCCTTTGTACAGCCAATGTAGTCTGTTACTTTTCTTCCGTTGTCTTTTGTTCATATATAATTACCAATATGATAACCATCCTGCGGAAAGAGCTTTTCAGACATCAAATAAGAGTGAATAAGAGAGTAAGTGTCTTTGCCATATGACAGTGTTCTTGACAGGGAAATGGAACCTCCATATGGTCATATGCTTCCTGAAAAGACCTTCTCTAAAACCTGATGTTGTCCCATTTCCTCTCCGTAAGGGATGACCACGAGGGACCCAGACGTAAGGGCCCTGTTCCCCCTGTACGTGAACGCTCTCCTGTCAAAAGAGACGTCCCTCCCTCCCCCCACAGTCGGTCAGGCTCCAACATCAGCAGCAGAAGCTTCTCCCCTGATGCTGGCAAAAGCTACCCCTACCCTAACCAACATAAGAAGAGTACGTGTCCGCTATGGAATCTGTTTGACACTATTAGGAGACTATTACGTCTTTGAGAAATGTTTAGCGCTCTGGCCTATTAAAATATGTGCTGCACAGGATTTGTGCAGTCTGATTTTATGGGAACTGGCTTTATAAAATGTTGTATAAGAAAACATGAAGTTTTGAAACCAGCTGGTGTGTGTGTGTGTGTGTGTGTGTGTGTGTGTGTGTGTGTGTGTGTGTGTGTGTGTGTGTGTGTATGTGTGTATGTGTGTGTGTGTGTGTGTGTGAGTGTGTGAGAGTGTGTGAGAGTGTGTGTGTGTATGGGTGTGTATGTATGTTTGTGTGTGTGTGTGTGTGTGTGTGTGTGTGTGTATGTATGTGTGCAATCACTTACAACATGTAGCTCAAGGGTATAGAGCAGCAGGTGTCTAAATTATATGGGTGTGTGCATATTCTCTCTACTTGAATGCTGTGTGGATTTATTGGTCTAACTTTTCTTTTCCTGTCGTCTCTTCCAGGGTATGAAGAACCATATGGCCCAAGTCAAGAGTCTGGTAGGTCCATCAGAAAGGGAACATTTCTATTGAGGAATCCTAGAGATAATATCCTCTGCATATGAGCTTAGTCTGTTGCATCCGTTATCAAATATAGTGTTCAGGATCAGTCATTAGGTGCAGGTTTTCTCATCCAAATATCAGTGGTTAACTGGAGCATCACAGAAAACCAATATATATGCCACTTATCTCGTTTCTGAACTTTGAAATGTATCGTTGTATGTTGGCTCGCTGTTGTTAAATGTTCTAGAGTCGTAGTCAAAGTTCCTCACACTTTATTAGACCTACTGCCTCTTGGCTCAAGCCTGATCCATGGCCTCTCTTGCTCAAGGGGACGTGGGCAGGCAGGCCCAGGCTCTCTCCGGCTTCTTTCTCTTGGCTCAAGCCTGATCCATGGCCTCTCTTGCTCAAGGGGACGTGGGCAGGCAGGCCCAGGCTCTCTCATGCTCAAGGGGACGTGGGCAGGCAGGCCCAGGCTCTCTCTGGCTTCTTTCTCTTGGCTCTCAGCTCTGCATGTCGTGGGGTTCAGCCGCTCAGCGAAACCCAAGCGCCTGTGACTAATCGGAGTGCTGTGGCGCGAGCAGGGGCGTGATGAAGGCCCCGTCAGCCCTGTTGAGCGAGAACGAGGTCAGCCGGTTTCAGAGGCCTGAAACGAAAGGCTGGAAGTGCCTGTTACAGGGCTGAAATGAGCAAATGTTGGCTGGTTGGCCGGCCAACTGTAAGCTGTTCCCCCGACCATGTCACACGCGAATTGTCACACTTTCATGCATCACCAGGCCAGAGCTAACTTTCTCCTCTAACTATGCAGCTACACCCTCTTTCAGTGGTGGGTTCAGATTGGGTCTCTTTTTAAGTTAGGGGATTGGTGCTGATATTTTGCTCAGGGGAATTTTTTCGAAATATTTTTGGTACAGTCTCAGCATAGCTTATGGCCCTTATGATTGTAATATGACACGTGAAAAAATGCATCCCAAATGGGCTGCCTGTTATTTGCCATTATTGGAGCCGTCCGAATCTGGTTCCAATCCAGTTGTGACCTTAATCAGTCCAATTAAGAGGGACATACTCCACAGACATAAGCTCACGGAGGCCAACAATCACACATGGTCTGAGGTTGGAGAACGGGGTAGATCCTGTGCAGAATGTCTGAGGCAAACCAAAACTGCGGAGGACATTTTAGGCCTTAATGTTTGTGTGTATGTGTGCGTGTTTATATCCCAACTATCCAATGCATGAAGGTGAGAAAACCTTCAGTGTTGAAGGTGTGAATTTAGACAGAGACTGGGGTCTACATGTTAAGATGCTAATTACACACAGGGAGCCTTGGGTTTTATTGAGGAGGCAGAGCTCTTGATTCAAGGTTTGACCTTTCGCTGTTTGTGAGAAAGCAGCATGCTCTGACAGCTAGCAGATGTCCTCATGCTACAGTACACTCCAGCAACCTCCCTGCCCTTCACAGGACAGCCAGCTTCTCAAGTTTCCCCCCCCACACACACACTGCCTACTTGGATGGATGCATTAAGCAGTTTCGGGCCTGGAACGCCTGAGCTCTGGCAATGGTGGTTAACATTTCTAGGCAGATCTCTACTTTAAAAAAATATATATATGTTATTAAATGTTATGTGGTGTTTCTTACTCTGTTCATTTTCTATGAAATTTAAGATTTTCTGGTTGGGAAATGTGGAACCTGAGGAGAGAAAGTTTCTGCCCAAGTGGAGCGTAACTGGCCCGCAGCTAGTTTAATTTGATCCACTCCTTTACCAGTAGTCAAGAAGAGTGCCGTCTTTTTCTGACTTTGCAAATGGTTCCCTCCCGAAGCAGCTCTTTATGTGGTGCTAAGAGGGTTAATGCGACAGAGGCCTCCCTCTCATCTCCCCTCACCTCACATTTGGGTTGAGTGTTCCACCTTCGTTTGAAGGTGCAATAAAACCAGCAGCAAACAGACGACGGTCCCCCCTTCCCCTCGGCTGTCTTGCTAATTAAGCGACACATCAAAGAACACGCACAGAGAGAGGCCCAGGCAGGCAGGCAGGCAGGCAGGCAGTGAGTGGGGAATGCTGGGAAACGTGTACGCCTGTTCCCTGCGTAACGTCTGGCTCCCCTAATTCTTTTCCTATCACTCCTCTCCACGGGCAGAGCCCTGTCGCCCTGCATTTTTGCCCTGTTTTTTTTATGCTTATCAGAGCAATGCTTCGGATACTTATCAGAAAAAAGCCCTCTCTCCTCTGACCTTCCATTGCAAAGGCACAGAAAGGTAATGGAATCTGAGAGATGCGATCACATGAAACTAATGCGGAGACGCTTTTAAGAAAATGAACAAAAGATTCAGTTTGCTGTAGGTTATGGCGGGGGCATGGCGTCTCACAGATGGCTGTTGTTGTGTGTGTGATGAAGATGGTGCCGAAGAGGGTTCTGCCTTTGTCAATCTGTTGTTAGTGGAGTGCCCTTGTATGGCGCCAGATTGTCAGGGGATGCCCATCCATCATGCCACGGCGTGCTGAGATGCAGCTTGGCATGCCTGGCACTCTGGGTGTGAGAATGTAGACACACACACACACACACACACACACACACACACACACACACACACACACACGCTGTAAGCCAGATGCCTTTTGCATAAGAGGGGGTGGAATTTACCATCCTGTCAGCCCCCAAACTGACAGAGAAATCTAAAATCCCAGTTCTTTTGTTTGAAAGTGGGTCTGTTTTGTTCCTCCAAACACTCATCATCATCATCATCTTAGACTTAAATGTTGACAGGATAGTCTGACTCTTCACGAGCTGTATTTGCATTGCTTTGATATCTTGGTTTTATATATGAGTTTCTCATATTCTGGTAAATCAGGATTTATTAGCATGACATTAGTTTGATGTCTAATCTGCATACAAGCCCCTGATGAAGCAGATAATTCTGCCCACTTAGCTTCAATCAGCTTTTGATGATCATCGAGATTTACAATTCATGAGCATATGTTGGTATGTGGCTGACAGCATGACTTTCCCCCCAAAAAATATGAGCAGCTTTTTTCTATGGTCAGCCTTCATTTGGAGTTGCCTCGCCTCAGTGGTGATCACATGTTATTTTTCTTTTGTTAGTTTTTTTTTTTACTGTAGTTTTAAAAAGCTAACATAGGAACCATGAAGCTGCACCTTGGGAGTCTTTTGCACACTCGTGTTCTGTCTTAACATCCAGTTCCTGGGTGTCCGACCAGACTCTTCATCCTCGTCCTCTCGGCCACTGAGGCAGGGGAATGGGAGGCACCCGGACGTCACTGCGCTCGCTAGGGCCTCGCTGTCATCTGAGGACTGGAATCGGGAGCGACTCGTACATCACTCGGTGTACTCTGCCCCAGAACTGCAGTTGGCCTCACGGATAAGAATAGTCCAACTCCTGAAATACATTAGCTCCCCCTTACTCCCTGTTTAGTTAAGATCTGTGTCAGAGATACACGCCACCCAGCCACAATCTCTGTTCTGCACCACTGTGTCTGGACAATGTTCAGCACTGCAGACATTAGTTGCAGTTATCAGGGTGTATAGCTGACATGTTTAATTACTGGTTATGCATATGGATTCAAATACTGGGAAAGAATGTAATTCTCTTCAGCCCTTAAACTTAATAATGTAATAATGACCTCAGTTTTCTCAGTGGTATTAGTTTTAGGTCACAGTAAAAGTTTAATAGGACATTGACCAGCTATGGCCTTGGAACCGAAATGTGGGGCTGATGTGATTGCTATGATGTCAATGTGGAAACATGTATATCAATGTTGTGGTTGGTCTGTCATAACATAGTAAGGATAAGACCTCAGATGTCGTTTGGAGATTGGCAGTAGGAGACACATGAGCTCACATTTTCACCAGATATTTAAAGGAAATGATGTCATCACGGTCACCAAGGATGAGGTGAGATTTGTGGGAGAGTTTTCCCTTCTCACCTCAATTATGATTCAGAATTTTTTCAGTTAAGTCTGGATTATCTTTTTGATATCAAAATCTCATTGATGGCTTGAGGCATTTAGCTGTTGATGGCTTTGTGGTCTATAGTCTAAAGAGAACTTCCATTCTGAGCTGTTGTGTGGTGTTTCTCTCTACCCTGTCAAAGGCCTTATTTGTACCTGTTTTCATGCATGTGTAACCTGTATTGTGGAAAGCAAGTTCCTTTACTGCCACTGACTATGCAGCCTTGGGCATGGTGGATTTACTGGCACACGGTTTAAGACCCATGGGTTCTACAGTCACTTGTGTTGTGCAGCATTGGGGGGGTTCACATACCATATAGTTCTGTGCAGGCTGGCCTCCATCTCACTCAGACATGCTGCCTAAGTCTTTGGCGTATCCACTCCATGTATTCCCTGAAACTCGGCCAATGTCCTCTTTTCAGAGCTTCAGCTTGCTGTTGTGTTGATCTCTGGGGATTCTTAAGTCCCGCCGTATTTTCATTTTCCAGATTGTCTTGCAAAAAGACTCCCCCTGGCAATGTTCCCATGAAAGCTCAGCAGAGGCATGGTTTAAAGTGGGTGATCACATCGGAAGATTACATTTACATCTCTGGGCTTGTATGGATGCACTTAAAGTAACACAATTTTCCACACAAAACACCTTCCTATTGTGTGAACAATCACCTACTGCAGACACATATTTGATCTCCAGTATGAAAGTCCGGGTGTTTGGAACGTTTAACAGGGAAAACAACATTAAAGCATTTTGTTTTGAGCAACTGAGCGGCTGAATATCGTGGTGGGGTTAGCTGCTTGCAGGAGGGAATGGAATGACAGGCCAAACGTGTTTTTAATTTCACCTTGGCTGGGATCTATTGCCACAGGAGATTTCTTGAATAAAGGAAGAAAAAAAAAGCCAAACATTTTCCAGCTTGGCCTTTTTTTTATTTTTATTTTATAGACATATTGGAGCCTGTGGAGCACAATGCACAAACCAGCCCAATCCAAAGGGTTCAGCCTCCATTGTTGGCCTCCTCGGGGAGAGTGTTAAGTAAACAGTTATTTGTCACTGCTTTTCCACATTTGTGAACTCGCTGCGCATTGTCCCCACCACACTTCACAATGAGTTACTGCTTAGTGCTGCAAATTATAGAAAAAAAAGAGAGAAACGGGTCAACCCCAAAGCCAATGTGTTTCCAATCCCATTTCAAAAATTGAATTAGATTAAGAAGGGTCTAATATTTCTCTGGATTGTCTTTTTTGTTTAACTTTAAACTTTGCATCTCAAAATGTGGCTTTTGTCTTGTGGTTGAATTCATTCGGTTGCTCTCCCTCTTTCTCTCTCATCCTTTGCTCCCTTACTTTTTCTCTTTCTTTCTCTCTATTTTCCATTTGTCTTGCACTAGAAAGAGAGAGACCATCCGGCTACACGATTAGTACATCTCGAGATGGATCTCCACATAGCTCAGTGTTAGCCACCAAGGTAAGATATTCTCATTGGATTTGTTGAGAAGATTATCAAGAGAAAGCAAGCTATATTGTGTCTAATTTAAGAAACAGCAATATAATGTAAACATATTCATTTTACCACACCTATTCCCCAAATGACTGTTGAATATGATAAACCATAAGCAACAATATGATTGTATTATTTGGTGCTCTGCACCCAATGGAAACTTCAGTAGGCATCTCTGTACGTTCCATAGCGCTAGATCCAACATGTTCCCCTCCCGTGTCCACGGATCTCTTGAGTCTTTAAGTCTTTAGTTCAGCCTCGTGAGTCTTTCTCGTGACCTTAACTGTTGGCACAGGGGGGCCTCCCTCCCACAGACCCACATCACAGCGGCGTAATGATGAGCGCTGATGAGGAGGACTGTTTGTGACAGCGATATACGCCCAACATCGCCTCCTCATCGTCTCCGTTTGATCAGGTCACTCTGTTTAAGGCCAACGTTCACTTAGCATGACCCAAGCAGAAGATGAAAGCCCGGGGGCTGTTTGTAAACCTGACTGAAGTGGAGAGCTCTCCCTGGGCACTGCGGCTGGGCTTGATTTGAAGCCCTGTGCCTTTGGTGGTGGCTGGACTGAAGAGGAGCATGGGGCTGTTAATGGGGATGGTTTTTATTGCCCAAATGTTCGCACTGTTGTTGCAGCACTATGACCATGGAAACTCTGCATTTATCCATGGATGGTCATGCCAAGGCCAAATATCTGGGGGGGGTCGGGGGGGGGGCTTTCCAGTGCACATGGTGGAGGGAATTATCAAGTACAAACTGTGTGAATCCCATGTATAGTCAGTGTGAGTTGTGACTTTTCATCTCAAGAGTTACTGGGTTCTGAGACAGATCCAGTTCAGAGGTGTAATATCTTTTCATACAACCGACAGCTTTGTAGCTCTGTATAAATGACCGCCGCATTGCCTTTCGTGTCGTATGTAACTTTGCAGGAGGACATTCCAGGACTGAGTCTGGAACAGGACGACCTGCTGAAGGAGGAGCCCGTCAAAGACACCGATGACTTCCAGGAGCGACGCGCTCAAGCCATCGCCGCCAAAGCCCTGGAGATCGAGAAGGTTTGAAGAAGCCCCGCCACCACTCTGTCCTTATTCTCAGCACTTCATGTTGTTACTCAAAGACTGTGGTGCGGAAAGTGTTCCGGCCGCCGCCGTACCACTGCTGTATCCTGTTGCAGCGTGTAAGCACCGCTTAATAATTACCACTCCCGTGGTATAGCCAGATGGCTAAAGTCCTGTTGCTCTCCTAGATTATGAACTTGGATTTTGGATGTGTGCAGAGACATTTTTGTGCAGATCTTGCTGCTTTGCGTGCATATGAGTTCCAGTAAGCCTGTCTTTCGGCCTCCTGTTAAACCAGGGTAGAAATTACCTCGAGGGATTCTGCCAGCCCACCCATGAAGTGGTACCTCTTCTGGCATTCAAATTGTACTGAAACACACACACACACACACACACACACACACACACACGCACACGCACACGCAGCCACACACACACTCATGCGCTAGTTCACTGACTCCAACAGTTTTAGTGTTGGCTCTGGTCATACCCTTCGTGTGGGCCTATTTGACATGGATCATTTGATGATGAAAACAAGAACTGTACCACCCAAACACCTAATCCCGCTGGCCGTGTTCTCATGTGAAATATAGCTTGTCCCAATTAAGCCCCCCAAGCGCACACATCCCTGTAGGATCAGTGTTCTCACTGTTCTCAGCAGATTCAGGGAATTCCAAAGCCTTTTATCTCTGCGGGCCCATTAAGATCACACCAGAAACGCACCTCTAATTACTCTTCTTGAAGACATGGCATGTTTCACAATATCCACGTTATGTTGCTTTATCTTTTCACCCCCACCACGCACACACACACACACACACACACACACACACACACACACACACACACACACACACACACACACACACACACACACACACACACACCTTCTGGCGTATTCCTCCAGCAGTGAGCTCATTATGGAGTCTCCAGTGATGGAGCACACCGAGGGTGTGTGCCAGCGTCTGAAGTCAGCCCCCTCCGCGACGGTGACTGGAGGGACGGCCACGCCGGGCACCGATCACCACAGCTCATTTAGCGGTGGCCGTAAAAACTCTGCCAGGCTCCCCCGAGGCCCTATCAGTGGCAGCCGTGGCCAAGCGGCCAAAAACAAAAGGGAATTTTTTTTTTGGCTGCCTTCACTCTGGACCTCTGCAGAGCAGAGCAGAGCAGCACTTTCCAGAGAAGCTCACCCAGAAGTGAGAGGGGCCGACGCAAGGAGAAGGGAGGATCCTGAGCCTCCTCCTCACTGCCGCTTTCCCCGAAGTCGTGCTTCTTGCTCACCGGCTTCTTTCTCAGGCCAAGCCTTTGTACAGCTGCTGCTCCTCCACAGGGCTGTGTGTTGTGGGTTGGCCTCTCTGTCTGGACGTATGGGAGCAGACAGCTGAATTACCGTTATTGTATGCCGTAATGCCATGTGGAACATCATCGCCGACCGCAGTGTCCGGTCTGATTCTCATATAAAGGCGAGTTGCTAGGCTTGGTCTTCAGAGCGTGATTCAGAGGGGTTATTTTAGACACATCCCCCTGCTTCATTTACCTTCAAAAGTAGTGGGTACAGTGAGTCAAAATGGCAAAGGGCACCTTTTTATGCAAAGCATTCCTCCCAAATCTGAGCACATTTAATATGAACGCTGTCCAGGCTCGGGCCCTCTCAAGGTGCTAACTGTGCAACGAAACGAGCTTTACTGTGTGACGTAAACGGCAGTGTACTCAATAATCTCTCATGTCATTTGTTGGCAGGAGAAGCACATTAGTGTGCAGCACTTCTGACATTTGAAGTGAGCAGCATTTTCTCACTCTGTGAATGGTGAACTGGGCTCATTAAATGCTTACTTATTACAGTTAAATGATTCAGCCGAACAGGCCTTTTGCCATTACTAAGCTGTTGCACATGCTGATGTAAGACATGTCCTTTCTAAGTTTTGTTTACTGGGGTCACTCACTCACTCACTTCAGCCTGATGATTGCATGGTCTACTTTTAGAGTAGCCTACATTGAGCTGTGAGTCAACGTGTTTTGACTGGAGTCAGCTCTGTGGTAATGAGCAGTGTTAGGCATATGTTGTTTCTGGGAATTATATTGTGTGCAAGTTTCATGAATTATGGTATATGTATTGTTTGTTGATTTATAGAAAACATTTATCTAAGGCAGTGATTTCTACCGCCATGATTGCAGGTTTTGCAATGAAGTGCAGTAAATGGACTCCATGATTGAACCAACGAGTAGATGGACTCGTGCCATGATCTTAAAAAGACAGAGTGGATTTTTCTTTACTTTGGTAATTCTGTAACGTTTCTGAGTGTGATGTGGTTAAGTGATCCTTCACATCTGATGAGTTTTTGAATCAGAATTTAAGAGACAATGTAAAATAAACCTCAAAAGCTTGTCATTTAATTTCACGGATAAGCCGTGGGACAAGTTACATTTGAGTGTATACTTGTTATGAAGTATACTTGAAGAGGCAGCAGTTGATCTGCAATTCAACTGAAAAGGTTCATAGCCCAAGTAGGGAGGAACCAAATGAATCAAGGACCCACAGTAACCCAAAGCACTCGGTAAGCACATTTAGCTATGTGTCACTTAATTGGTGTCCACACTAATAGTTTTTTGCGAAAACAGAGAAGGTGAGTTGCGTTTTGGCCTTTTGTCCACATGACAACAGCGTTTTTTAAGGGCCTGAAAAAACATGTAAATAGGTTTCAATGTGAAGACTTTTGAAAACGCAACCCTTCCATTACCATGTGGACAGGTGAAAACTGAGCTTCTTGAAAATGTTGACGACACAGGCCAACGGATCCAGTCACCTTTCATTCTCCGTGAAGGCTGAGCTGGCTGAGGATTTACCTCGTATGGTAGCGTCAATGCTTTTAGAATAATCTTGTTTAGTTGTAGGCAATAGCTTGGAGCATTTTGTTTTTGTGTTTCCATGTTGACGTGGGTGAATTCTCATCCGTTGACGTTGTCATGTGGACACAAATCGTTGTCATGTGGACACAAATCTTTTTGGAAATGAGGAGGAAAAAATGTTGGTGTCACATTGACAGAAAGCTATGTAATGCATGTTTAAACTTACTATGCTCTTAAACATAGTCAACCAAAAGTTTGTTTGGTTGTTTGCCTCAACATAAACAGTGTTCTGTATCGAAGGATATGAGATACTGGCAGATGTAGCCGTCACCCTTTTGCATGTAATTGCGTTATGATTATATTTCCACACTAAGAACTCCGGACATTCAGGCATTAACTCCACATCCATTCTAGCTTTAGGTTCTTACTGTGAGGAACTGCCTGATTGGCACATATCTTACTCATTTCCTCTTTTCATGGTTGAGATGAATTACTGAGGGTTCATGTGAATGAACACACACACACACACACACACACACACACACAGACACACACACACAGACACACACACACACGCACACGCACACGCACACGCACACGCACACGCACACACACACACACACACACACACACACACACACACACACACACACACACACACACACACACACACACACACACACACACACACACACACACACACACACACACACGCCTTTATTAGAAGGCACTTCCCTTTTAATCATGTATCATCATCATGTCCCTCTTGTGCTTTTATGAGATATCAGTTCTGGGAGGCCTTCTGGGAGGGTTACTGAATGCTCCGGCAAATGTAGAGCAGCTCCCAGTTGATATTTAGGGACTACATGATCATGTTATTTTGGAGTTTGAGAGACTGCTGGATGTTTATGACCAGCCAAGAGCCAGAAGTGGCTGGGAGTGATTACTGAAGACCACCATTCATCATTTCAATCAGTCCAAACGAAACGCATCCAGTCCAGCTATTAGCCCCTCCGCTGAACGGGCTCGCTTTGCAGCTCAAGTGATTAAATGCCTCTTTTAATATTCCCTAATGTGTACCAGCCCCAGACTAATCATCCCCACTGCCCTATTATCGCAGACCCCCCGCCTGCCCCAGTATTCGTTTGTGCACCCCTGAATGTCTGTTAGCCTTATTTATAATGTTTTACAGACCATTGCTTCTCCATATACACATACACAACATCCTCACCACCCACCCGACCCCCCATACCCCCCGCTCCTCGCTGTGTAGGCCGGTGTGCTGTCGGGCCCCTTGTGTCTGGCCCTGCTTGTGTGGCCCTCTGCTATCGGCCCCAGAAATCAGTCCCCAGTTCCCTTAGCAGGGGAGCCGAGCCGTCGCAGGACCCCGCCTCACCAAACAAAGAGTGCATAAGGGTCAAACACGGCCTTCCTGTGTTGTTGAATAACGGCCAGATGAAGTTGAAAAGCTCCTACGCTCACTCGAGGAAAAAAGGCCTTCCCAGAATTACTTTTTTTTTTTGAATGCCGTATCTATAAATAAACTCATGTTGGGTGAGGCATTTTCCTCTCTCTTGAAACAAAGTGTCTCTCTAGGTCTTTTTATATATCTGTGAAATGGCTTAGAGTTTTTGATGTTTGTGAAGCAGTGGGGAGTGTCAGGGGAAATCAGTTAATTAAGAGTTTATTGTTCATTGTGGGCAGTGTTCTCCATTCCGTGCTGCTACTTTGAAGCAGACAGGCCCGAGTGTGTGTATGATGCGTAATGAAGTGAGACTGTAATCAGCCTCAGCAGATGCTAACACACAAAAGGCCCGAGCAGAATTTTGTTTTGAAGGATGACAAACACAATCAGTTCAAAGTAATGAAGGATGTCTAGGATATTTGCAGGCCTGAGGCTTTCTGATTGTTTTTTTATTTTGTTGCCCCAATCTGCTCCATATCCTCTTTTCTAAAGCAAATGAGGCCAGGATATGTTGAAGTTACTGAAGAGAAGCAAACGATTGGAGTGGGTGCTTTCAGTGTGTAGATATTGTTCTTTCAATAGAGTTTTGACCTTTTGCATCCCAGCATGTTTTTTTTGCCTTAGAGACTGGTCCTTTCCCAGTCTGTTGTAGAGCAAGGCCACACGTGCTGAATGTCTGCTAGATGTAGTTGTAGTGAGAAAGCTGTTATTATGTGGGTGGCTTGGTTGGGTTAACATCGGCAGCATTCTTATTGTTGAGTCTCCTCACTGTTTTTTGAAAGACTATTCTGTCCTGACAGTCACCCCTTGCATTTTAAGGGTAGGAGCATTCGGATTCTCATGATTGGCCTTGGATGTCTTGCGAATTATTTTAAATCGGAAGGAAGTAAGGACTAGAAAAAGCACCTTTTGTTACAACCATCAAAACATTTGACTCTTAATTGTTTCCTTGTGTGGTCTCACATGTAACAGCAAACAAACTCCTCTTCAAACTGATACACATTTCTATGCAGTGAGTCAGTTGACTATAAAAAGGTTCCATATCAAAACCAGTAAAAACCTAAACAATACTGAAGGTGTGAACTAAAGTTTATTCATCCATCCGTGTCTTTGGACCTAGCCCTTGGTTACCAAAAAACAGATATGAGAATGGGAAACAGTTTGTGGGCCATGTTTATGTACTATGCAGGGAGTTGGTCTAGTACCAAGTGGCCGTGAGAGAAAGCCCTTGCAGGCCACGGTTTGCCAGGGGCAGTGTGCTTTTTTTAGTTTGTCTGGAAGGAGCAGCCTTGCTAGAAAAAAAAGTCTTGTTTCATTGAGGGTCTGTGCAGTTTCACTTACCTTTTTTCCACTGTTGTTTTCCTGAAGCCAGTTTGTTTTGGATGGTTGACAGTTGAGATACAGTTGAGAAAGATAAGGACTCTGGGCTTGCATGAGTCTTCGAAAAACATCCATGTCGTTATCCACCATTTTGTCAAGCCAAAAACACAGCATTATATTTCAGTGACGATATTGGCTGTTCTTTTTCAGAGTTAATTGGTGAAATCAAGTCATTTCCCCCTAATTGAATGAGAATAGCCCAGTTCTGTTGGCTCGCTCATATGATTTTTAATTAAATTTGATTTCAACCTGCTGTGAACTTTTGGTCTGACTTTTCATCAGCGAACTTGACTTTCTTCCATTGTTTTAGCAAAACTTTGACTTTTCCTCCTTCCTCTTCCTCTGACCTCTCTCGGGGAGTTTTGTGTTTCTTGGCCTAGTCTTTGACAGTTCCCAGAGATGTCTCATACTCTACCCCCCCCCCCCCCCCCACACACACACACACACACACACATGTCCACAGTGCATGCTATCACACACACACACACACACACACAAACACACACACACACACACACACACACACACACACACACACACACACACACACACATCTCCACAGTGCATGCTATCAGAGAGACTAGGCAGGCCCCTGTCCCCTGCTGAACTTAACAGCCAGAACAGAGTAAGACAGTCTAAACCTCTTGTAGGTTCCCCACACTGTAACCTTGTCCCAGAACAAATGTAACTCACTATAGTTACGGCAACCCCCATGTTTTGAACTGTGCTGAATGGGAAACCACATTGTTTTCTTTCACTCCCTTTGTGTGGCTAATCATTCCTTTGATTAGGGGCTTGTTCGAGATTTGTGGAGTCTCAACAAGTATACGCCAAGAAAGCTTCACGTAAGCAGAAGTGTGTTTTTTACGCTAATAGTCACCTATTCACTCCCATCTCTCACCAGGACATTATGGATGAAGCCTGAAATTAGCAGACTTGCTTTTCCAGCATTAAATGTGATGAGCTCGGTGCTGGGGAGCTACTGGCACAGGCAGCCCAGATTCCCAAAATGGCTGCAGGGTCTTAACATGACACAGTTCTACCTCTCAGGAAGCCAGGAGCATTTGATTAAATTGCTACTTCTGAGAAGTGGGTCATATCTCAAGTTGCTTTTTGTAGTTGTTGAGAGAAAAATTGCAGCTTTTTTGAGATCCAGCTTGACGAGCTCTATAATTTTGTTTTGTTCCAATGATGTCTTGCAGAAGCTAATTACAGTCCTTTAAACTATGATGGTTTTGCACCCATCAACAGAACAATTTTGACTTTGTGACACCTCAAACCGACAATGTTTTAGTGGTCCTTTGCTGAACGGTTCTCCACATTGCATTGAGAATCCCACAGCGGCAGCAGTAGGGGTCTGTGGCAGCACTGACCTTAGATGCCAGCACCAGAGACGTGTCAGTCTTCATTAACCTCGCTAAGAGCTGCTAACTGAAAGGGTCTCTCAAGGTGATCGTCTGGTCAGTCAGATCCCTGTCCGTGTGCCTGTGAGAACGCCAGGCCAGACCTGCCCTACAGCAGGGATCAATCGGAGGCCCCCCTTCAGGACTTTCTGGGCCCTCAGGTGATGGAGAGGCCCCTGGTTTTTACACCTGGGTCACTTGGAGACCTTCATAAAACTCTTAATGGTCTTTTTTTTTGTGGTGCCTAGCAGTATAACAAGCCATATCTGCCAGGCTTTAATGACACGGCATGAAAGAATTTCAATGTTCCCCAACTGGCCCCAGCACCTCTCATGCCCTTTGTTGCTCCCTTCACAGCACACCTACAACTATTATTTACCGTGGTCACATGCTGCTTTGCCATAGTTAAACCTTTGTTCAATTTACAGGGAGTCATAGATTTCAGTAAAGTCCACTGAGGACAGTGTCCCTCCATATAGCTAACAGCATTAGATAGTATATTCAGTCCTTCCAGGATTCTGTGATCTTCCGTTTTTACAAATTCACGCAAATTCAAGGATTTTCCGAAGTAGACATTTTATTTAACTCCAAATCACTGCAATTTCAACCACAATTTCTGAGAATTCCCACAGCAAATTCCGTTACTTTTGGCTGCAATAATCACAACAAACCTGATGTGTCTGTATCACCATTTGCCCCAGTTTATATCCCTGAATTACATTATTTGCCCAAAGAGTTACGTTTTATTCCCATATTGTTAAGTTTTCATCTGTCAGAATGTGACCTTAACTTACAAGTTACAACCTTTTATTCAATGTTATTTCATTTCATTGTATTATTGTTTGTACCTTTTTGACGGTTGAATTGGCTAAATAGCTGTGTCTTTGTGTAGTTGTACAGGCAGGACTGTGAGACCTTTGGAACGGTGGTGAAGATGCTGGTGTCCAAGGAGCCAGGGCTGGAGAAGCAGCTGCAGGGCCCACTGAAGGACAGTCTGGTGGAGATCCGCGAGAGATGCCTGGAGGGCCTGCGCCTCTACATCAACGAGCTGGACGAGGTGATGCTGAAGCACGAGGCCTCCGCCTGACTCCGTGGTTCATACCAATCCACCTCACCACCCATGCCAATCTCAGTCCAGCATCCAGCAAGCACTTTCAGTATCTCATAGTGAAACGAACACAGCCACCTCAAATTCCTGAACTACACATTGGTTTTCAGGGCCTACCGTTCTTACTGTGTATTTGAAGTTTTGTTTACGGCTCGTATTTTTTTATCTTCCCCTACCCTTTTCTGCTCTAACAATGTCCGAGGCCAGTCGATAATGTATGGAGCTATAGAAACAGTCGAGGGCCACATACATTGCATTTTTGTACTGAGGTTATGTATAGGAAGTACTTTTTTAACCATTTAGACACTACGGAATCATTGGTTGGGGTCAAATCTTTTATGTCTTTTCTGGATGCAAATATCAGTGTTCTGGTGTAGAGTGTGTTTACTGGTGTAGGGAAACCTGTGAAAAAAATGATGTATTAATGCAAACCCTCTGGATTTTAACCCAGTATGTTCCTCAATTTCGTAGTTTTTTAATTGAACTCTAGGTCAGATTAAGTGCTGTTTTTACAGTTTTTTTTTTTTATATGGTTCTCAATTTTTGTGACTACTCCTCATTTTCTCACTGACAATTAAAACTGTTTGTACCTTTTGTTAACACTTGTACAGTGTTGAGTTATTCGCTCATACTCATGCTGCCAATGAAACCAGAGAAACTCTCCTATATACCATCATAATGTCTGAGGCTCCATGTCTAATTAAAAGCCAGGTCAAAAAATCATTCAGTTTCACCATCATGGGTAACCTATATTTACCCCTGGAATTGCTAACCTGGATGAAGCAAAAAAAAAAAAAAAAAAAGACATGAAAGAGTGAAGCCAAATTCCAGAGTTTGTTAGGGCAAACAGCTTACATGAACACGTCTGGGACACTAGGTTAGGTTCTCTGTCAAAACATGTAAGTCAGCTAATATATAATGTTTAAAATCTAGCTACAATGTTCTCCAGGGGAAACAAAGATGAATTAATAGCTGGTTTTCTCAGTATCACTGGGTCTTCAAGAGGCACTGGGTATGTTAAGGTGTTAAAGCAAACAAATACTGTACATGGGCCACTATTGGAATGTTTACAACATGGTCTGTTTAGAAACGAATCCAGCCGAGATACATGGTAGTACAGTTTTCCTGGAACAATGGATTTTAAGTTTTACTTTGCGGTGAGAGATGTAAGCAAAATCACAAATTGTTTACTCTCAAACTTGGTTATGAAACCTTCATACAAATACACATTTGTCTGCCATGATACATTTTTTATTATCAATTTATTTTATTAGCCTTATTTACCTTTTTTTTCCTTTTTTTTTTTTTTTACATTTATACAGATTATACGGATTTATTTGCAATATACTATTTACCCATAAATATAATTCAACCTAACTAGGCCAGAGATAATACAAAGGGAGTTTTTTACCCCCACCATTGGCCTTGGTACAAAAGAAACTCATCCATGAAGATAGCATGGGTCAGAAGTAATGAACATATGTTACTTTATTATTTTTAAAACCCTGATTAACAAAAGCAGAACTCAAAACCATAACTGCAGGTCCAAAACTAGTACTTGTAGCCAGAACATATAAAAACATCTTTTGAAACTCAGGGATATAAAAATATCAGTTTTACATCTTAACTTTACATTATATACATTAATATTTGCACTGTTAAATAAGATTTTCAGTTTGTAAATGCTGTTTCATAAATATCTTTTAACCTGCACAGGGTGCTTATGACTTATTAGTACATGTCAACTGTTTCATTCTCCAATGTGTAAGTTCTGTTTTCATAGATGGTGACATTGATACTCATACAAAGAAACATTTGGAACATGACCATTTTTCAGGTTTCCTACTATGTTTTGTCAAATAAGGAGTTTAGTGTAAACACTGTTATAGAACTAATCCAGGCCATCTCACAAAATCCCCATCAACAATAACACGAGGAAATCAATGCAGGTCTTTGAGAAGCGACAGTATTATACAGAGGCAAGTAAAAGAAAGCTGAAATAAAAATCTAATAGAAGTTATAGTTGATTTATGAAATGATACAGTTTTTGCCCTTGTGTCCTCTCTTCTTTTTGGATTTTGTTCTTGGGCCAAAAGTGGGAGGCACTTGGCTGGGTAGATCATCAGCGTAGTAATGGTACCTGGGTTGCCTAGGCTTAGGAATGGGCTGGCCGAGGAAGAAGCCCTCTTCCTCAGACTCCGATGAGGAAGAGGAGCAGGTGGAGCACCAGTCATCATCCTCAGCCCCATAGAGCCCCAGGAACCTCTCCACAGCTGGGTTCTGCAGACCATAGTCAGAGACAGCGTGGGCTTGCGAGGGCTGTCCGTACTGCTGTGGGTTCGAGCGCTTGTGGTGGTCCTCTCTGAAGTAGACGCGGGCCCTGTCCTTAGGGGGCAGATTCAGGGCGTTGTCGGAACGGGTCTTGCGGCTCCTGCGCCGCCGGTGGCGGTGGTGGTGCTGGTGCTGGTGCTGCTGTTGGTCCGGCTCGTCAAAGTGATACACCCGTCGGCGAGTCCGTTCGCTCATGGGAGGCTGGCGCACCTCCAGGTCATTATAGCGTCCGTTGTCCACCACGTCATCTGAGAACTTGACCTGCTGGGGCCTGGACTGTGATCTGGTCCTACGCAGCACAGGTAAGTGAGGCAGCTTAGGCCTCTCCTCCGGCAGGGGCACCACCTCCTCTTCCTGCTCCTCCTCCACCACCTCCTGTTGCTCCAGCTCGGAGGTTAGGCTCTTGAGGGAGTTGGCGCTCCTGTGCAGCATGGAGGAATTGAGTGTTCCCATGTTGCTGGTGTTCTCGCAGTCCTCTACCTCAAGTTCAGGAAAGTCTTGTAATGAGTAAAGCAGTGGTCGATCTCTGCTGTCACCGTCAACCGATGCACCTGCAATTATCAAAAGATTAGTCTGAGAGGCTGAAATTAAAGAAATCATAACAGAAAAATAATGTAAAAATATTAGAACAGGAAATGTGCAGAGCACTGGTCTTAGATCTTACCTGTGATATTAGACAATGCCAGGGAGTCCATTGAGTCTCTGACACTCTGCTCGTTCAGCTTCAGTTCATCAGTAATGCACTCTAGAGAGTCGTCATACCATTGCTTGTCATTACGCTTGAAGCCACTGGCACCATGCTCCTCCAGGTCCAGCTCCTGGATCTTCCTGCTGCTTGCAGGACCAGGGTGGCTGCCGTAAGCCGAGTCACCCAGTCCATCCTGGGACTGAGCCCAGTACATGTCCACCTGGTACTTCTTACTAGCCAGACTCTGGCTGCTGCTGCTGCCGCCTGACTTGGGCTCGGCCTTTGTTTTGACCTCCGACTCGTTCATCCAAAGTTCCGTTGGCCTGGCGTCCTCCTGCTGCTGGAACACTCCGTGCTCTCCAAACTTCAGCAGGAGCTGGGTCATGTAGTCTTCGTGCTCGGCCCACTCCTCGTGGTCCTCAGGGGCCTCCTGCTCCTCCCTGTTCCTCCAGAAGTGGCCATCGGGGAAGCTGAGCTGCGAGAGCTTGTTGGACAACGTGTCCTCCGCGTTTCCAGAGAAGCCGGGAAACTTGTAGTTGTCGGCGGGGGAGAAGAGCAGTGACTGTCTGCACTGGTCCGCCGAGCGGCTGCTCTTTCCCATACGCACGCTGCGGCGGGACTCACGGGAGCGGGCTGACTGGAAGGCCGAGTCCGAGGAGTCTGACGCGTGGACGTCCTCTCCCAGGCTGCAGGACTTGGAGCAGTAAATCCGTCCCTGTCTTGGGAGGAAAGGGCAGCCCAACAGGGAAGCCTTACACTGGACACAACTGAAACACGTCTCAGTCGCATGCCAGTGGAGGCCATCGTATGTCATCTGAGCATGGTCCACACCTGTAGGAGAGGGAGTAGGGGTACTGATTTGTTGGGATCCTGTGCGGAATGAATACGCAATAGGTAAAAGTCGACAAAGTATATGCTTAAGAGTTTTGGGCTTACCGATGTGCTCTCCACACGCTTCGCAGTACTCTGCATAGAGAGACTCAAAGCAGCCACAACAGAACGGCCGGCCATCCTTCATGATGTACCTCTGCCCACCCAGAATGGTCTCGCACTCGAAACAGGCAAAGTGGTTCATGTGCCAGTGGCGGCCCTCTGCCTCTGTGCACTCGTCAGCAAAGATGATCTGGGAGGGCGCAGAGTCAGTTTAGATCGGGGAAGATGGCAAAGCTTGTATTTCACGAATGTTGGAAAAAAAACTGTCAGCTCTCTGCAAAGTCTCACTCCAGTTGCTCTAGTCTGTTATTAACTTCTCCGAAAGACACAACAAATATACTGAAGAAAAGGCTGGGCTGAAACTAAGGCCCTTAAGTAGGCTTCACTATGTCCCTGACGTTGGTACAGAACCGTGTTGAAGTAAGCTCACCTCATCACAGGCTGAGCATCGAGGCTTTAGCAATTCTGCGTGATGACGGCCACAATGGATCTTGCCCTCGTGGTAGAAGTAGATCAGGTCCACCAGGAGCTCGTTGCAGGTTGAGCATGCAAAACACGCCGGATGCCAGCAGAGTCCAGACCCAGCTCTGGAGGCAAAAACTGCCATCTCACCACCATTGATACTTTCCCCGCACTGTGAAGAACACCAAATCAATCCATGAGAACAAAGGATACATAGGAATCACTTAAATACTCGAATTTGAATATATACAGTATATATGGTGCTGTGATTGTTGAACAGTTCCTGGATCTCAGTATATATGGCCATTTTTTTCCCCTCTTAACTTCCCTGGCTGGTTCTATCCCTCAAGATTAAATGATAGCAGGTCTACATGTGGCCTGAGAGAACGGCATGCTCCATGCCTTTATGCAACCACGGCTGGTACGAGATGACATCCACAGTCGTTTCCTGTCATTAAATATGGAGGCATCACTGGAAACTGGGGTGTCATATGGCCACAACATTTCAGTGGCCTACTGGTGAATAACGGCGGTGTTGTATCCCCTTCCATCTGTCTGGAGCCAAGGCACTATGTGGCATCCCCTGTCAGAAGGAATTATGGCTGCGAGCTCTGTGGTCTGTGTTCCCCTGTGTCTGTGTGCCATGTGGGGACACAAGCTTGCCTTGGAGCTCGGCTCCAACTGGAGGACTACAGAGGGTCAGAAATGAAAGGGGAGGCAGGGGCCTTCTACCCCATCAGTGAACTTTGGTCGTTTTAAGGGGATATGCTTTCATAGGGTTTAATGGTTTACCCCGAGGCTGCTCTCTAGCCATTGTACAAACGAACTGGTATGTTACATTAAACATGGAGTCACCACAGACTCTAGCTGATACTTTTGTTTGAATGGGAGAAAACAGGCTGTGTTGTTCACAGACATAGTTAGGAAACAAATGGAGAGGGTACTTGAACGCACCAGTCAAAGAGAGGGGCTGTGCAGCAACAGAATGGTCTTGACAAGAAACATTGATTGACTTCTTATTTGAACATTGAAGAACAGGTTTATGCATCACTGCTTCCATGTCTTTTTCGAGGACAACATACAGTACATAGGACACTTACATTTTCACAAATTGCATGCGCCATCATCCTTGGCACCATCTTGAGCGTTCCCCTTCCGAGCGCCTCCTTCTTGCGCTGCACGCTGAACATGTGCAGCTCCTTCCGCTCCTCCTCGCTGAGGGACTGGCAGTACCGCACCTGGGAGAGATAAATGGCGGAAGGGTGTTGTCTTTGTCAAACACATGAGAAAGTAGTATTTTGGCACACAGGCCGACAATGGCCTCTCACCACAAATCTGGGGTGAGGTCCATAATGACACCGCCTGACCTCAGCTTACACCACCTCCTGTTTGGTTAACTTTTGTTTCTACTGCTGTTTAACAAACACCCCCCTCCACCCCCCAACACTTAACATCAGCCAAGCCCTGAACGAGAGTGAAGGGGGATGTTTACATAAACTGGCCCATGTTTAGAATGAAATCAAGAGACAGATGACAGAAAAGGGGGGGAAAAAACAGAGGAGACATGAAAGCAGGGCTGTCCTGCCACTCGGCCCTAGTAAACAGCGATGGCACACATAACCCACCAACCCCCCACCCCTCAGTGCAACATCCACAGCCACATCAGCCTTGGCTTGTAAACTGATGTTATGCCAGGAATCTTCACACCACATGGTGAGCACAGTCCTCCCCAGCAAACATCATAAAGGCAAGTCAAAAGAGTTTCATTCTTATGGTGCCGGCACCCATTGAGACGGCTGATGAAGACAAAGATCCCCTCTGTGATGGCACTGCGGGGAATGCTGTGACCGTTAAGCAGGTCTGAAAATCACAGGGTTTTAACCAGTCGTAACAGAAGCGTCCCATAACTAGCACAGGTTCAAGTGTGTCTTTGAGGTCTTTGAGGGTGGGAAAAATGTCAGTGAGCCTGCAAATCTTTGCTCGTTACACTTTTACTAATGTGTGAGCCTGTTGTGGCATAGGTTTATGGTGCACCTTCTTTGGATTTTACTCATACCTCATTGTCGTGGGGAGGCAGTTGGTACAGGAGCTGCTTGATGCGGTATTTCTCTCCAGGACTGTTCACATAGGGAACCTTGTCCTCAGGCAGGCAGGAGAAATACAGCTGGACCTGTGGGAAGAGGTCAAAAACCCCTCAGCATGGTGGAGGACAACACAACATGATGGAGTGTGTATGAAAAACACCATGACTACTGGCTACAACAAAATGAAAGAGAAAATTGAAAAGTGTCTATAATTTCCCACGCTTCTAACTTCAGACGAAACTCAGCTCATGTCATGCAAACTCTGTTCATACAAAGACCTCGAATTAATGTCTGAAAATAGTTACACAATTACCCCTGTCATAACAAACATTGCGCCTGGTCAGTTCAGCAGTTACCGGTGGGGTTTAGTAGCTAGCAGCCTTTAGCTGTCACTTTGACCAGAACAGAACTGCTTGCCTACACCGCCCTGTTGGCTCTTTGACCCGAGTGCAGTGACGGCAGAGTGCTTTACGAGCTCGGGTCATTACAGGCTTCAGATAAAGAGGCAGAATGTGCTTGACTCCTCCTGTGAGTGGAGCATCCATCCTTGCTGCAGCTAAGACAAGCTGCTGGAATGCCATTTAGTCTCTTGACAATCGGGCATCCTCGTAAATTATGCACATTTTCATGCTGTTATTACCCCGGCTCCCCCCAGGGCTGTGCTCCACCAGTCCCGTGTCTGTGTCTCACCCTGCAATGATCGCCCATAATGTGCGGGGGGCAATCCAGGGAATGGCTGCTATAAAGACATAACACTTTATTCCCTGCATTTTTTTTAACACAAAGCCCTAGCGTGTTTGGATTTTAGGGGTCTCCTGGTGATCTGGCTCTTTTCTCGCCCATCACCCTCATTCACTGCCCCCTCAGAGCGCTGCTCAGGAGGGTGGGCAGGGAGAGAGCGAGGGCCTCCCCCATTGTCTTGGGAGAGTGCCACATCATAGCGCCTGCAGACACAAGCAGACTGTGTTTGTGGACTGGCCTGTAAAAGGGGGTTTGGGGGTGGGGGGGGGGGGGGGGGGAGACATGGCTTCCAGTGCTTTAGTGCTCCGTTAGCCAGCGGTTGGTACTGGGCCTACGAGGCTCGGAGTCTGCCAGCTCGTGATAATCACTCACAGACTTTTCCATGAAGGGATTTGTAAATAGGAAAAAGAAAAAACACATCCTGTGTGTGAGTGACTGGAGGAGGGGTGCCTCTGAGCTCCACTTTAAGAAAAAGAAACGGATGAACACAGATTCCTATAAATTAGAACATGCCTTTCCAATAGAGTCATTCTCGCTCTGGCTGTGTAAATTGATAGCTGTTGGAACCATGCGCTGATGACTGATGGATCTCATGTGCCAACTGTAAGGATTAAATGTAATGTTCCAAATATTTGGCAAAATATTTCATTTCCAACACCCCCCATAGAACAAGACGTACTCTGTTCTCAAACTCTTGACACTGAAGCTGTATTTTTAGACGCGGCTTTTATCATCTGTTTTGGGAGTTGTCCAAGGTTTTGATGGAAATCAACACTTTGATCATTTAAAGTCCACTTGCATCTATGAAATGTTTTATATATTTCCAAGTCCTTTCCTGTTGGACAATGGACCGTTAAGAATACTGATTAATGTTTTTGGCCTGGGCTGGGCTGGGCTGCCTATTACCATTCTCCCTCTGGTACATCTGGGGCTAAAAAAGTCACCATTCACCATCTCTTGAGGCTTTTAACAATATTCTTATTGCAACCAATGAAAGTTCCCATGGTGGCAGTGTAAACGGGTAAGCGAGTGGGGCATTTTTCTTCGCATTTTCTCTTTCTTTCTCCTTTCTCACAACCTATAACCGAGGTTAAAAATAGAGTGTAGGCTTAAAAGAATCTATACAACAGATATTAAAATTGTATTACAGTGCTAAATTCACAGTGAGAAAATGCATTTGAGATAATTTACTGAAGTCATTCTCAAAGGAAAGTAATGCCCTATAAGAGTGGTCTTCATACAGTGGTCATACAAGTGTGTTGCTATATTCTCACAACAGTATTGACACATAGGAAATGTAGGCAAGGACAAGACGGGTTGTGACCTGACCTGTTCAGGACGCAGGCCGGGTGGCACCCAGGCATACTCCTCCAGGGCACAGCCTGAGTCATCGTCCGATGTGGAGCTCCGCTGGAAGCCAAAGGTGAGCTTGCTGACTTTCTGCTCCATATCCAGTGGCCTCACGGCACCGTGGTAACCGGCTGCGTTCTCCAAGTTCATCAGAGCGACCTAGGGTGGCACAGCAAATAAGAAAAACACATTAATCAAATGAACAGAACCCACATACGAGGCACCATCACACACACACACACACACACACACACACACACACACACACGCAAACACACACACACACACACACACACACACGCAAACACAAAGACACACACACACACACTCTGATGTATGCCACATAAGGGTTGTGATGGTCACCAGCACTGGAGGCACAATTATCCACGCAAACCTGGCCCCTCCGCAGAGAGCCCTATAAAAAGACTCTGCCTATAAAAAGATGGCCGTTTTACTGTCATAACCAGTGTGGCGATGCATCACCCAGAGGTCGTGCCTGATGTGGTTTTGGTGTCACTCCCACGTTCCAGCACATTTACGCAGGGACATTTTGTCTAGTTTAAAGGCCTTTTTTTTGTCATGATGGGATTTGTCAGGAATTTTCATTGGTCTCTCCCACTAAAATGGTGTCTATTTTACAATACCTCATACATATACTTTGCCTTTTCGATATCCTATACCTCCCTTCATGATGCATAATTAGCATCATCCACAATATGGATTTAAAAGAAAAGAAAAATGAAGAAAAATGCTTTTGGTTTTCTCTTCAGAAGAAAAGCACCCCCACTACAACATAGCCTGCCAGTGGAAGTGCAGTCCATGCACAAATGCAGTTCCATATGGAAAGTCTCTAAGAGTGGATTTCCCCTGAGTCTCTCAGACGTTGTTTTCTAACCTGCCAGAAAGACTCATGGCCGGGGCGAGGACAGAGGCCCATTCCTCTGCCTTTAATCTCTGGGGGCTGCTTCACAGGAGGGAGCAGGCAAACAGGTGAGACTGGACAGGGGAGTGCACAGACATGCTCATCAGACCTTGACGTAATTCAGTGCTGGACACGGACCACAGGGAGATCAAAGAGCGACACCCCCTCAGAAAACACAAACAGGACAGGGCCACACTTGAGATCAATGCTGCAGATTGGACTGGAATGAGGAGATGCTGCTGTTCTTTCAGCCGCCACTCAAAGTCCCCCCCCCCCCACACACACACACACCCCACTCCGAAAGCATGACTCAATCAGCAAGGAGATATATTTCATGCCCACCTCCTCATGACCGCAATAAAGTTTTTTTGACATCCATGTCCTTGCAGCCTTACAAAATTGATAGACCTATAGAAAGTTGGCGTCAAAACCACGTTATGAGTTACCACTCATTTTCTGTATATAATATAAGAGCCCCATGATGCCTATTGGGGAAATAGATGGCTGTCCAGTTGTGCTTGTTGCTCAAGGGTGTAGGCTGTAACCGTGAGGTTTCAATGGAGAATGGGCTCTGCCCCCCCCCCCCCCCCTCCCCTCCAGCCTTGGAAACAGCTGAAAAAACCAGCCACACTTGACTGCTGGCTTTGAAGAACACAGACGTGATGGTCGTGGCTTGAAAAATCTCTCCTTTGGAATGTTGTCTATGCATGGCTGCCTGACAGTATGGGTCATACGCACACAACCCCGTACACACACACAGATGCACCAACAAAAAAAGAAAACACGGCGAGACCAAACTGTTAACGGTGTCAGCTGCATTCAGTGACGAGTCTTTCTCAGATAGCCCTGAATGCCATTCCCTTCTTGAATGATTAGCTGCCTCCCGCGCCGCAGCTACTGGCTGTTCATCAACCAGCCACTCAAGGACAGGCCACAGATTCATATCTCACACCACCACACCAACAACACCAACAACAGCCGTGTCCTCCACGGAGCCATCAGCTTTCAACACCCGGCAGAAAAATATGATAAATGGCAAACCATTTCATTTCTGTCAAGCCTTTATGTGAGAATTTAGGATTTGTGTGGCTGGACTGGAAAATTTAGGATTTGTGTGGCTGGACTGGAAAACAGGGAGGCCTGCTTTATCAGGCAGCTGTTTACCTTTTCTGTCGGTTTAATCTTGGAGATGAGGCCTGTTATCTCTGTCACTGGTATTTAAAGTCCCCCACAAGCTGCCTTTAGACTGGGTCTTGAAGAAGGTTCTTTTATAGTCATGGGGTAAGATTTTAGAGTAAGATTTCAGCACCAACCAGTGTCTTTTTTTCCAGACAAATTGCAACATACTTTCAAATAACAGGAACCAAAACTAAGTTTATCCTAAATGAATGTTGTATTGCGCGAAAAAGACTTTGTCTAGGTGAATACACAAAGTGCACCAATGCCTTTCAGTCTTTCATTCTTGATATGCAGGCAGACCCTCCAAGTTGAATGGAAGAATAAAGAGCAACGGGCCAACGCCCTCCCCTTGAACCACATCCTTAAGTATGCTAATTCTATCCAAAGAAGTTGTCCACAGTGTTTCCTCCATTTCCACATTCAATCAACATTACTAGAGATGAGAGACAGATTAGAAGTTCTGCTACAGTGTGGGGATACACTAGCAGCTGGGCTGATTGAAAAACAAACATATATGTAATGATCTGTTGGCAATGATGAACGTGCAGGCCCTGCAGGAAGGGAGGTGAAGGCTGGGGTTCAGTTCCTGTGTGTGTGTGTGTGTGTGTGTGTGTGTGTGTGTGTGTGTGTGTGTGTGTGTGTGTGTGTGTGTGTGTGTGTGTGTGTGTGTGTGTGTGTGTGTGTGTGTGTCTGTGTGTGTGTGTGTGTCCTCCCATACTGCTGTGAACCCCTGCTGTACTAAGTGTTTAACAGGCCCTCTCTTTTGTAGAGGAACTTGTTAACATGGCTTTTGGGAGCCCGAGATGCATATCTGTCAGGTCCACCCACAGTGGGCTTATAGCCCCAGCCAGGGGCCGAAGTGGGTGGGTGGTGGTGAGTGGGCCCTAGGGGGGGGTAATCGGGTGATCAAGCTTGAGGAATAGCCCTAAATCATATGGTAATAGAGCAGCTCAATGGAGATGCACTTACACAAAGGCATGGGAAAACAATGTTTTGTAACCTTGTTGTAGTGAGCATAGAGTGCATGCTGGCCAGGCTCCTTTCTTTTAACACAGAGTTCCTGCATCATTTTCCTACACTTTCATCTGATTTGATTTTCACCAGTAATACCTTCAGGGCAAGTCCATCAACTTTCCTTCCAGTTCAACTAATTTGTTTAAGCAATTCCTTTGGGGGGAAATCCGCCATCAGTTGCGATGGACGAGCCTGTGTTCACCTTCACTAGAGAGAACTGAACCCCTGGAGCAGATACTAAATCAAAAGTGCCTTCATGCACTGCTATCTGAATGACATGATCAGATAGATATGCTATTTCCCACTGCATTATCATCTAGTGTGGTGATGTAGCAAACACAGTGACTCAGAGTCCATGGATTGTTAGATACAGTCATCAGAATTCAGAAACCAGTGTGAATTCTCTATACTTGTTGTTGAACATTTTCACAGCATCGGCATAATCCATTTAAGCGCTCAAAATTCTTGACGTGAGATTCTCAGAGTGAGTTTGTTCGAATGATAAGGCTAAATGCAGTGCATATGATTATTTATTTATTTTCAAATGTGTTTCATGTCATGTCTGAGCTACAGATGTCAAAAGATTTCCTGTGATCTCATTCTGTGACCAATCTGTTATTTCTGTTGGGTGGAACCATTTTCACACTAGATCTGCAGTCAGACTTGTTGGGCTTGTTTCACTTGGATCCATTTAAAAGATATTTGAGTAAACCAAAAGTGTGTCACCAGTTGGTGCTTCAAGAACACAGCATGCTATAGAAACATTAACGGCCAAATAGCAAGAGCTGGAAACTTAAACACAAGATCATCAGCACAATTCATAATGGAGTCCATATGCCATTTTTCCCTTGCAGTACATTCAAACAAATGTTGAAGAACCAGATTGCCCAGCAGCTTACAAGGTTAGACACAAAGGAAATGGAAAGTAAGCTACATCACGACATATTACAGTATCATCAAAGCAAGTCTATTATGTGACATGTATGTCTTATGTTTCTGCCATGTGTGGCCAAAGCTAAATATTTAATATCAGATCGTTCAAAGAGGTTGAACTCAAATATTGAATACAAATACACAAAAACAGAGAAAGCACATGTGACTACTCATTTGAGATAGATGAGCCTGTCCCAATGTGGAAAGGCAGGAGGCTGCGTTTCGGCTGACCCTATCAGAGCCTCATCCATCATGGAGAGTATTATTCCAAGGCCAAATGGTCGCGAGGCTTTCTCCTGTGGAGCGAGCCGGTTTGAGTGGGACCACCTGCATGCACGTCCTGACACACATGTGCTGTCGGCAGACAGCTGACAAGCACCCTCTGGTTGCATTCATCAGAGCCATCCAGCTGAACCACACTGCCAACGCGGTCATACACACACCTTCCTCAACACTCCCGACACCTCTTAGACTCTTCCCAGCCATGCTTAAACCACAGCTAATGACTTTGCACCCCTCAGTGATGTCAATAGTTCCGGCATAGTTTACATTCATAGTCCAAAGGCTATGTCAAGGAAAATCTTAGTAATCACAGAAATCTTGCTTGGAAATAATTGCTAATAATGTTGCGTAGCGCAAAACCTCTCCATTGTTCAAACCAACAAATGTCCTGCCCTAGACACATTTCTTGCCTTACCTTAGTAAGCAGCAGACACCTGGCTGGCAAAGGTTTTCTTGTCTCCCCTGTGTGTTTCCAAGAGTCTCTGGGCTACATGTCTTTGGTAGCCACACGTACAATTGTCTAAATCCAAGACAGGCGATCTCCAGTCCTCAGTCCAGAACCTTTTGCGTCCGAAGCTGTCAGCTTGACTACATCCCGTATCAAAGGGAGAGAGTGTCACATGCACTGGCGCCTGTGTCTGTGTGAGTGTGTGTGTTTGTGTGGAGGGGAGGGGAGCAGGTCAACCAGATGGCCGTTTCCTTACTCTACTAGTCCCACAGAGCCAGCGCCAGCTCCGAGCCACACCCCCTCAACCAAGACTCAGCCAGTCAGGATGGGGCATTCACCCTTTGCGACCCAACCTATCGCACTTCAAACACACTTCAAATGAGCTCCATCAGGGAGTCCCCCCTCCTCAAGAGCTCCAGTTACTCTGCCATACTAAGCTTTCCCCAGAAACTCCCTTCTTCCTAAAACTTTTGGATTCCCTCTCTTGATGATTGCTGCTAGTTACTTAAGAGCTCACAAATGTCATTCCACGTGTTATCATATACATGTAAACTTGGCATCTCACAGAAATGCTTACGTTTTGCAGCTGAAAAACGATTTAGTTGCGAACAATACAAAATGAAGTGGGTTTCTTCTCACAGCAGTATTGTCGTCTTTAAGTTTAATCCTTCTGTTTTACACGGGTGAACCAGTGTAAAGAGGAGTGAATGCCAAAGGGCAGAATTAGTCTGCTCTCTCTTACAAGAGCCTGAATAGGTCTCATCTAAAGTCCATCCCTTACTTCCCAAGTCAACAATGATGTCAGCAGGTCCACACCACTGTGATGGAAGAATTGCTCTCCATGGAATCCTGAGCCCTGTTTAACATATGAATGAGAGACGTCCCTATCCAAATCAACCATTTCCATGAGGAAGTTTCACTACCAACATCGTGATGGTAGGAGGAAATGTATGTTGTTGGATAGCCTTCAGGGAAACATTTTATATGCTTTCCTGTGATTTATGCTCCCAGACACCCAATTTCATTAGTCATTTTGAAGGCTTGAATCGCCACCCTGGGATTCAATGACAAATGTTGTTGGACTCATTGTGAGTCTGACAAAAGCTTCAGGCATGACTTGGAACAAAACCAGCCTTTCTGTCCGGTGCCAAATCTGGTACCTAAGAAAAATTACCACAGGTCATCCATTGATGCTGCAAAATAGACTGGAGGAGCCTTGGAAATGCTTCTTGTGTTGCATGCAGGCATCTGACTTGGCCTTGAGTTAAATTCTGCTCAAACGGAGCCAGCCATGCCTCCCACTTACAGAGCTGAGGAAGCAAAGCCCCAGAATTGGAAAGCAGAAGGACAGTTGACCTCATCCTCTCTTCCTCATTTCCTGTGGAATGTGGAAAAGGTGAAGGCCTTCCTGTTGTTTCAATAAACAAAGCTCAGAGTTAGGGCTCAGATAGTGACCACCGGAGCCCATGTCCCCTAAATGGGGGAGGAAGTTATGAAATCCAATCCCCCTTTCCTCAGGGTGGTCTGTGTTGGTGACCCCAAACAATTCACCTTTCACTGCAAAACCACAAGAGTACTATCATACTGTGGACACTTAGCAAGGGTGCTTGTATGCTAGCATGAGGAAATACAGGTTGCCTTCAACATTACAGGTTTTTGAACATTACCCATGACCAGTTTTTTCACAGTACCCTCTCATGTTTAATGTCGCCTATATTTTTAAATAAGATGATTTATGTAATTACATACAATCCAAAGCTCCTCTGTGGAAGAAAGACTTAAGAAGTGAAGTTTTCTCAGGTTTGTGAGGAGGTATGGGACAAAGCCATTGTTGCAGTCAAGGCCACAGAGGTCTATTCACAGCAGGCTCCAGGCTGAACTGCAGTCCTTTGTGCTGAGGCAGAGTTTGCACCCTGTTACATTAGCAAGTCTTTGAGGGAGAAACAATTCCACATCCTGCAAGGGAGGGGGGCTTTCACGTGTTTTAGCATTAGGTAGGCATTAGGGGCAAACACTAAGTGATTTAGTGCAACTCAAGATGGATGCAAAACCTGAAATGGCAGCGATACCTTCTGACAGTTTTTGTTACAGGTTGAGAGACAATCTTTAAAAGCCCTATTAGTTAGGACATACTTGGAATGTGAGGGGCTGGCACTTCAAACGCAGATGTAAACCATATTATTAACTTAACAAACCTATTGTCTGTTGGTATTGGCACATTATTGTTAAAAAAAGAGGAACATGAATGACAATACACGAAAGAGATCTGTGAAATGCATCACAGTGATCTAACAGGTTTTAATGGAGGGACAAAGACTCTTAAATTCACCATTGACACCAAACACCTACACCACCCTAACAAAACACTTAGAATAATCACATTTGAGATCACGCTACAACATTTTAAGCCATCATTTAACTCTTTTAATAAAAAAGAGAGAGCAGTCATTAAGAAGAAGTGAGTACACTCAAGTCTATCCAAATACACATCCAATATATGGGATGGGGAGGGGATTTAGTTTGCTGGTAGCACACTAAAAGTGGAGAACTATTGTTAGAGAGAGGTCTTGTTTCACAGTTCAGGGTTCACTTGAGATACTTGTGAAATATAAAACAAGACAAGCCACATATCCCTGACCCCTGACCTTTGTGAGCACCCAGCGAATCGTAAATCTCCCCCCTGCTTTATGACCCTCCACCGTCACGACTGCAATGACCCCAACAGCACCTCACACCTGGCCCTCACCTCAACTGTAAAAAGTAGAATGAGAGAGAGAAAAACCAAGGTTCTGACCCAACATGTCCCAACGCCTGTGAAAGCTTGCTGGCCAACATGCTCCAACAGTTAGGGAACCAACCACCAAGGATAAAACTGGATTCTTTGGCAATATAATCCCCCAGGCTCTTGAAGATCAGTAAAAAGCAGACATTTTGAGGGCTCATCTTGAAAGCCTCCCAAAAATAACTTTTAATCAGAGCCTGGCAGCCTAGTGATAAGAGTCACTTATCACATGGTTAGATGAAATCAATCCTCCTGCAACCTCAGTCCGTAAATACACTGACCTAATATAATCACTTCAGGAACAAAACATTGCTAATGGCTAATGTGGCTAATTGTCTTTCTGGCATGACTGGTGATTCCTGCTCGAGCATGGAGAATTGGGTAATCTACTTTAGTCTAATAACCTAATGAATTAAATTTACTTGGAGAAGTAATTTGCTTATGTGGGGAGTGAGCCCTGGAAACAAGATGCGCTGTAACACTGGGGACACCTCGGGGACACCTCGCTGGAAGGTCAGAGTGGGGTATGCCCTCACATTGTATTGCTATTTACTACTGTCCTCAGCCTTTGTTGAGTATAGCACCCAGTGATGGGAGAGCCATCTTATCATAAAAGTAGGACTGTCTCAAGGCTTAAATGACTTGCCAATGGCCATTATCAGGGGGCAGCCACAACAAAAGGTCCAGTCATAAAGGGCAATAAAACCCTATCACTACTGTAACAACAGCCCTTTACGCCTGAGAGAGGAAAAGGTCAACTGGTGGAGCTGTCTCTGCATTGATATTGACTTAGGTAGATTGGCACGGACAAACTTAGGTCAGACAGTGTGGTTGTTACCAGTATAACCCTCAGATAACCCCTTCAACAATATCTCTCAATGAAGAACAGGCTCAGCAGAACTCCAGACACATATAGCTCTCCCCCGACAAACTTCTGTCTAAACACAGCCAAATAATGAATAAGCAGGAAAACCACACTTGACCTTGCTTGAGGTCGTTTCATCCTGCGTTGGATCTTACAAATCAGTTAAGGAGATGAAATATCACACTATGACCATTGCTAAACCTTTGCGTAAAATAAAATAAATATCTTCTTACATTTGCAATTGCATAACTATAATACATTTTTATTGGATACGAACATCAAACCAAATCACATGTTTTATTTGAATAAATCCAGACATAATGGGATAACTACATGTGGCCTTTATTTTTTTTGTGGTCAGAGAGATAGTAAGCAAAAACGTAGGGTGCATTCCACACTAAGACAGTGAGCTATTAGCTTGCTATGCTGTTTTCAAGGAAGAGGTGGTGTATCTGTAGATTGTACCAAAAGCACTGAACAGTGATTTAGTAAATTGTGCTTAACTTAGCTGTCAATGGGTGTTTTCTGTGTGCGTTGCTTTAGGCTGAAAAAAAGAAACATCTATTTAACAGTATGCTGAGCTGTCCAGTGTGTCTTAACAAGTGAAAGACACACTGTATTGGTAGGGATGTCTTGGTTAAATCATGGGATTTGGACATCGTATTTTAGCCCTTATTTGACACCCGCTCATACAGTTGTAAACTCCAGACCTCATTGGGGACAATGGGAAGTGAAGCGTCAGAGCTCCCTGAGCAATTAAAAGGAGGAAGCTCTTTTACTGGCTGACACTATAACCCCACAAAGACTGTGTGGCAGGCTGCACACATAGACTTGGCGAATGACCTCTTCAACTGTACACACACACACACACAAACACACACACACACACACACACACACACACACACACACACACACACACGCACACACACACACACACACATATATATATATATATATATATATATATACATATATATATATATAAAGAGTCTTAAAAAGAGACATGCATGATTTGAGAAACTGTTCTCTTCGATTTCAAATCACGTTATACAAACTCTATGCACTACAATACTGTATCTCACAATAGTTATTCAGGAGGTTACGTTTATACATAAATTGAACTATAACAATGGCAATTATGACATTTGACATTCAATTTCATTCTAACACTGATCTGCTGTTTCCGCAAACTGATGTAAACCTTTTTGTAAGTATTACAGGGAACATACACTACCCAAACGGGATACTGATTGTAGTTAATGGATTCTCATAAAGCAAAAATATTCAAGCACAGGGAAAGTTGATCCTCATAAAAAGACAGCACTTGACTCTGTGACACTTAATAGAGGATATGTTTCTTTTAAATGCTTCAAGACAGAACTAAATGACTCAACAACTACATAACATCTGGTACTGTGTCTTTCCCTCCCTTGATCCTTGTTCGACGTTAAGTGCTATATCCAAGCATGTCAGGGAGACCATTTCCTGTTCGTGTTTCGCCCAGAGCTAAACTGGCACAAAACAGTGTGGTTGAAGGTGGGTGTTAGTGCCTGGGAATCCAGTCTGTGGTGGGGCCAATAAAAATCAAGATGGCTGCTCCTGGTTCCCACACATGGGAGCATTACCTCCAGCCACAGGGCTTGAAAAAAAAAGCAAGCCAATGCTTTTAGCCAATAGTACGAAACAGTTAAATGCCTCTCAGTTGGAATCCCACTAATCATTAACATTCCTGGTGAGGCACTGCACTCCAGTGCTTTATAACTGGCTAATTAAACACATGCTCCAGTGGCATTTCACAGAGGGAACAGTCACTGGGGTAAGTGGGGATGCTTCATTTTGGCCTGACTTAATTGGGCACAATTTAAGTCATTAGGGGGTGGTGGTAAAGTCAAAAGAAAAAGAGGGAGAGAAAGAATAAAGTGCCTGAATTATACCCCGGCCCCTAAGAGGAACATCCCTGACTCTGATGTTGGCCCCTCTGCCTTTTAATGTGGAAATGGATCGCAGGTATGCCCACTTTAAGCTGAGGGGAAAGGACCCTCTCATGTGAGTCCAACAGGTCCATGATTAGGACCATTTATCTTGACACAGACACAGGGGAGCAGACAGTCGCGTTGACCATGGCAATGGTCTGTGATGACCTTGCTTGCCAAGTAACCAGCTGTGGTAGCCATTGTTGTCAAACAAAAGGGCGTCTTTTATTAGGCCTGTGGCCGATGGGACCTATATTCCTGACTCAGGAACTTTACTTCAGTGCAACAGACCATGCTTCATAAACACACTATATTCTATCAAGCTTTGCCTTTGCAGTAAAAACAACATTTGTCCCTTCTATTAGATCAAGGGGCCCTGTTTACAACAACAATCACCTTAGATTTAAGTCACATAGGCTTTCTTGTTGAAAACTCAAAGCCCCCCAAAACAAAAGGCAGACAGCTCAAAACATATGATACGACAGTACGTGTCACCAATGCCATAAGACATGCTTTGACTGGAGAACCACAGCACGCTTCATGTTGACAAAATGCAAACCAGAGCTATTACTGACCAAACATCTTGGAAGAGCTTTTGAGGTGACTGGAAAACAGGCCAGGCATTTGTTATTACAGAGCAGATTACATATATCATGCTCTCAGCATCAGGCATATTTTCTAACATCAGAACCATGCCAAAACATCCTACTGTGGTCTGTCTTTTAGTGTGTGTGGTATGTACCTGAATCAGTGTGTGTGTGTGTGTGTCTGTGTGTGTGTGTGTGTGTGTGTGTGTGTGTGTGTTTGTGTGTGTGTGTGTGTGTGTGTGTGTGTGTGTGTGTGTCTGTGTGTGTGTGTGTGTGTGTGTGTGTGTGTTTGTGTGTGTGTGTGTGCGTGTAATGATATGATGATGCCTGTAAGTGTACATCTGGTTGCCTGTCCTCACCACTGTTTTCACTCATCCCCTGGCCTCCAACAGGAAGACGGCGCAAAAGCATTCCAAACACAAACAGCTCCCTTTGAACCTCACGCTCTCCCCCCTCTCTCTGGGGGCTGGCATGTGGGCCGTGGCCAAACAGACTGGTCTTTGTCATCCCTCCGCGCGCCATTGTGGGCCGCGGGGTTTGCTCTGTGAGCTCTGTGTCCTCCGCTCGGCTTAGCTCAGCTCGCCTCGGTCAATATTGACCCACCTGTCCACCCAGCCTCTGGCCCACCTTTGCTTCGACCGTAAAAACCACATGCATCCACAGCATCGCGGAAGCCGGCACTCCAAAAAAACTGGACAAAGAATAGCGCTGAGATAATACGCGCAAAGCTTTGAAGTGGCCTTCAGTAAAGATACATTTTGTTTGAGCTGACCGGGGCCTGTGGAACTGGTGAGCACAATCCAGATGTTGAGAGAGGCTGAGGAACAGGCAATGCGTAGAATCCTCCAGAGCAGGCCTTTACTTGTTTGGCTTCCTTCTCAGTAGAAGGCGGACCACGCACCCAGGTGCATGTCAGGAAATAAACCTATGCTCCTCTTCAAGAAGCATCTGTATTCTTTTTTTCATATCCACCAAATTCAGTGGATATAATGAATTCTGAAACTTAATTGTACACATTGCTCTTTTTTCTGTGTAAATGAGTGACATCACATTTCCACTTAACTGCTGAGAGAATATCACCAGAGATATACTTGAATATACCAAATATACTTTGAAGAGTAGCTTTGACCCCAACACATTGACTTGGGCTGGTGGACTGGACAGTCAGTACTTGAGGAAGCACAACAGTGAGCTCTATTGGTGAGACCTGACATTTGTGCTGTGTTATGGCCAGGCTCGTGTGAGCGCCACATACAAAGGGGGAGGCAGAGAATAAATAATTGCATTAAACACACACATAACAAAAGCAAGAAAAGGGTCTCTATGGATGTATGGATGCATATGTTGGCAGGGGATGTGTGGATGTCAGATGTGCAGTCGTATGCAAGTCTTAGATAGGCCCCACCCAATCCAAGGTGTGGACAATTAACTAATCGTCTCCCCAGTGCCTACAGACCACACACAGCCACTGCATGGACTAAAGAGGGTGCAGTGGATCATAACCACTGTTACAGTAAAAGACATCTTTAACCATTGAGCAAGCAAATGTGCTTAACTTCCATCTAACAAACTATCCACTGGGCTACTCTTCATGAACCTGCTTGGTGAATACCCAGCAAGTATAAGAGTGGACAGCTATTGGCTGACTTTCAAATGGAAATATACATTAGACAATGTGATATAGGTGGCCACTTTCCAGAAAAGTTATGTAATCTTTTTTTTGTCTCGGCTGGACTTGATTGAGAAGTTGGGTCCAAAAGTTAAAGAAACAGAAACAGTTGGGTTTTGAAATAATACTTGTACATGTACATGGCATGTACATTAGTCTTTATAGAACATCAAACTGCATATACAAATGTGTACAATTCTAAAAAACACAACTTCTTGAAATAACTTTTAGTTTTAATCTGTGTGTGAAGAATTCAAGGAAATGGCTTGCATAGTCCTGTTCAATGGAGTCCTTAGGTGGTTGTATTTTGATTAGGTTTGACCTTTCCCATATCATCAGTCTGGCCTGACAGACCCCCTCTGACAATGACAACATGCAGGCTGGAATGAGAAGCACAGGAAAGGGAGGGGCAGACAAGTTGTGAGTACTTTGAGCCAGGGGTCCGGAAAGTGCTGGGTGATTCTTTTTCGTCGAATAGCTCGGGTGTTTTATGGCTCACTAGAGGCCAGATGTTTACTTTTTTTGGTCTCTCCCTGATACTGTGTAATTACAACTTTCACAGTAGTTGGTGTGAACTTTTTGCTGCTGTTCGTCAGATCCAGTTTCCAAATCCAAGGAAAGCCAAACAAGACCAGCAAAGACTCTCCCCCAAATGTTCCTTTAACCTGTACAGCAAACCCACATCATCTTGTCAACAACTTAAGAACAACTTGAGATTTAAATTCATTTTCAAGCATGATGATGAATCATCATCAAATGTAGAGGGGTATTTTACATACAGGTGTATGTTAACTAGGGCTGATACAACGAACACAGAAACAAAAACACAATTTGTTCAAAAAATGGACCCTGCTTGGTTATGAATGGACTCTAGAATATGCGTGAGTCTTAATCGTCTGCATATGATATGTCAGCTCTCTGTTGGGGGATTGACTTCAGCTCTTCTCAGCTGCTGCCTTCAAGGGTCTGCACATGTGTGGAGCATTCATCACCATGGTGGTCTGATGTTAGCCACATTTATGCTGCACAGCATTGGATTACCGCAGACCTGGTACGACATTAAACTGGCTGCCAAGGCTGTGTTCCAGCAGCATTAACTTTCAAGTGCTCATAAACAGGCAAGCCTGGAAGCGCTAAATCACTGGCCACCTCTAATCAGCTGCAAATAATAGGCCTCTTCCCATGTGCTTTCAACATGGAGGTTCTCCCTGTCTCTCCTCCGAGTTCAGACATCCAGTTTGAAGTTGTTGGTATGCTGTACTGTGTGAAATGAGTCAGGCCTGCTCATAGCCTGACCACTGGTGATTACGCCACCAGCATCTGATGTTTGGTTTATTTTGTTCCCGGTTCAATGACCACAGTGGAAGACTACGCCTGACGTTAAAGGGGCCAAGCGTGGCAGCTGACGTGTGCGGGGCGACCACGTGCGCACACATCGGACCACCGTCGCTTTTCGACAAGCCACATATTATGGGGTCCTGCTGCAGCCCCACCGCAGAGGCATTTATGGGCAATGAGCTCGGGCCTGCGCTGGCCGTCAGGCGGAAGCTTGCTGCCTGTCACAGGCTCAACTCATCTCTGGGCCATGAAAGAGCGTTATTCCCGAAAGGTCTGAGGGAGTCTGTCTGGCTCCACAACCCCCCCAACAGCCTCATCCACACACACACACACACACACACACACACACTTCTACTCTGGGTTGGCTCGGGCCCAGTCTCGGGATAAAAGCCTGCCAGAGTGTTTGGGTTCAGGGCGATTTACACGGCTGCTAGGTAATTAATTCTGTCTCTGCACAAACATGCCTCTGTGTGCGTCTTGTGGGTGCAAGGCCCTAAATCAACAGCATATACATGCTGGTACTGAGCTTACACTTTCAACACTCACAAATGCACACACACATGCATGCGCACACACACATACGCACACAGCCTGCTTGGTTGAATGGCCCACAAGGACATGGGTCCCTCTGTTTATGTTTCCTGTCCAACTTACTTTTTGTAATCTCAGTGAAGCCATACATCTCACTGTAACATACACATAGGAACTCACACACAGCAATGGTGTGTCTGTGTGCATCCATTCCACAACTTGGCATATATATGAAACAAAACACATCTGCAAAATCAAGGGCTTATGAAAGAATTATCACTGTTCTGACGGCTGTTAAACAGCTGATAAACATTTCAAGAGAATGTTCTGTGGTCATGGCTATTCACCATCTGTTTATTCACGGCTTCAGTCTTAATCACTGTCCATAATGTGCAATATCACAAGGTTATCAATTTTAAATCTTACTTTCAAGTGATATGTTTAAGAATAAATGTGTCTGTGCAAGACTTGCTGCGTTTAAGTTGCATAAACGGCAACATACCCAAAGACCAGTAAATGTACGTAGATTTATTTTGTTCCCTTCTACAAAGCGGTAATTTCTGAGCAACACACCAGATTATCAAATCATTTAAGGATCTTAGTTTGCACAGTATGAAGACAATTCGCCGTCTTTTTCTGCTCCAAGCGAATAAGCGAATCACAAATGAGACTTTCGCTGTGACTCGTATGTCCACTAGAGGGCATTACTATCTTGGCTTCTTGTCTACACCATCAACTCAAACCCACTCAGGCACCTTTTCCCTGAACAATTGCTTGTCATGAAGTGGTGCGCAGTTTGTCAAAGCCTTGAAAAGTTAACCCACTAACTAGTGTGGAAACATACGAGTCTGTAAATAAAGGACCCCTTTTGTTCATACTCGTTTATGAAAAAAAAGATTCAACCGTAGATCAAATCCCCAAACTCCTCCAAATGGAGATGTTCATATAAGCTCAAACATGTAATGTTGTAGTGACCAGCCAGTAAAGAGCACTCAGGAGATTGGGGACTGGTTTGTGGTTTCTCACTTCCCTAGGCTTACAGCTCCTGCGTTGCTGCACTGGGACCTGCTAAGCACCAATTTTCATTCTCCTGGCTCTTCAGCTGTGACTGTAGTGACAGACTTTAAACCGGTGGTATGGCCATCCAACGTTTAAACATGCAGTAGCGCATACATAGGTTAAGCCACGTTCGTGTTTTCAGTAGCCTATGCAGTGAGACTTTTCATAAGTCACACAGGTTCACTAATGCGTTTTCCTTTACAACATTGAATATAGATTAAAATATAATACACGCAAAACAATAGTTTACAGCTGACGATTCTTTTTTTGAGGGGCTTTCGTGAGGGGCGCCTCACGCAGACAGTAATTACAAAGTTGAAGTTGAAATAGTCAAATGATAGCCTACGCTTTATTAAGGTGCTTTCGACTATTGTAATGTGCCTATATTCGCCTGTAGATCTAAAGAATGTGAAGTTTGCTTTAAAGAGGATAAACCCTTCTCAAGGGACCCATACACGTATGTGGAGACTTGAGGTTGGTACGCGGCAGACAGACAGCAGCCTCGCTGCACCGACCAGTTGTCACCAAAGTGACAGGCAACAGCTGAGTCCATACATCTGGAACCCCGGGCAGCGGCACTGCATAGCCTACACCCGATATGCTCCAACACCCAGTTTGAGGTTACCCACTAAAGAAATTCTCTTTAAATGTATTCACCCCAAATTAGTCCTGGGACTTGACAGTTCAAACGCTAATTGGAGAAAAACGGCATCTTTACGGATTAAAATAATATCAACGCATTAAGTTGTGGGGAAAGTTGGTAGGCTAATGCTACTTTCGTTGACACTAAAAAACGATACAGCACACAAGTTCGTTAAACTGTAACTGTAAATGTCTGTGGTAGTCTACTGATAGAAAACGTAAGTCATAACTAACCAGTATCAAGAGATAAAGAGTAAACTCACCTATATGTTTTGTTTCTCGGCGGCAGTCAAAGTATCCTGAGCCAGATAGTCCTTTAATTGAAGATGCAGTTTACTTTATGTCTCATTTGAGTTATACGTGTCCACAAAATGAAGAAATACGTGTCTGCCTCCTCGGAGCAATATGAGCAATATCAAAATCGGCTAAATGTAGGACATGGCATGCTTGATTGACGAATGTACACCAAAATACAGACAACTTCAGATGTCACTGAATTCATGAGTACACAACTCGCCAGTGGTCCCGGGGCTTTACGCACACTGAAATGACATTAACATTGCTCCCAGCCTATTGGTTTAAACATGCAACCCCCACCACTCTTTGAGAGAGAGAGAGAGAGAGAGAGAGAGGGAGAGAGAGAAAGACAGCGAGAGAGAAAGAGAGAGAAGCACATTCTTGGTAGTATGGAATAGACAGATATTTTGTGTTTTCGTAACGCTGCTGTGTTGGCAAAACGGGTAGATAGAAGTGGGCTTCTTACCCATTCATATGAATAAGTGTGGTCACTTTATAACGTCCTTATAGGAGGACGATGCACATTAAAGTGAGAAACATACCCTCAACTTATTTTCGCCGAGGAGTTAAATAAGGATGTTCGTGTTCTATGCACAATATTGTAACAGCTAGATACATGGTCCTAATTTAAAAGACCAGTTTGGGTACGTGGATAGATGTGGAATATCCGTCTGTATACCATATTTATTCTGCAGGGGATATTTATTCATCGGTAGTAAACTAGGCGTCTCTATGTATAACAGTTAGCCTACAGTGTGCCGTTTTAATTGATATATCATAATCCAGATTCTCTGTTTAATCTTGAAGTCTGATTCAAATTTGATTTGTTTCCAATTACTGAAACGATTAATCGAACTACATCAAATTGTACATCAAAAACCTAAAACCTATTTTCATATCCTCTCAGAATTTTGACATCATTATTGTAGGTCTAGAAGCATATTTACCTTTGTGAAAAAAATAGTGTTTGACCACAATTTTCACAACACTGTTGCCAAGATATCTGTACCCCCCCCCAGGTCTTTCTCTCTCCTCTCACCTCCCTTGATTGTTGTGGCTTATCTCTGAAGTGGCTGCCCTGCTGTGACACACACACACACACACACACACACACACACACACACACACAAACACACACACACACACAGTGTGATGCTCAGTTGCAGTCGGGGTGAAACCCGATCTCCTTCAGAAGCCATGTCAACCTTTTTTCAACCGTTCAGAGTGGCTCCTTACCACCAAAATGAGCTGGCCACAATGCTCTTTATTCTCTCCACCTCTCACTGTAACACAACTCCTACTTACAGTGCAACATGAAAGGTAAACCTATATGCACACTTTCAAAGCAGACCTGGTCACTGCAGGTCAGATAGATGATGCTGGATGATTTAAGTGCTACAATTGCCACTGTCACTGCTCATAAATCAGTCTCAATATCAACACTGTAACAGAAACAAATGCGGCAGACATGAAAAGAACACACAAAGCATTGACAAAATGACTCAAGTACAACCAAAAATGAGACTGGTGGTTCTGGCTATCTGATTAGGTTGCTGTGTGGTTTGAAATTCACACAGGAACTCAACCATTAGGTATCTGTCCTGTGGCACAGAACAATACAACTCTCTACCTTTTCCCGGAATGAGATAATCCTGTACGTGAGAACTGACTTATTGCATTCCTGTGGCCTTTAACCCAAAAAACCCTCTTCCCAAGCCAGCACAAGTCCCAGCGTTGGGGGTTAACCGGGACTATGACCCATTGACCACCTTTCTCCCGTCTGTGTCAGAGCCCCATAAGTGGGACCAGGTTTGGCCAGCCAAAACCTGTCAATCAAGCTCCAGATTGTTCTGTGCTTGCAGAGTTAAGCACTAGAGAAGCCTATAGACTTTGATGGGCTTCATGCAGGATGGGAGCTTTAGCTGGCATCTATTTGTCCTTGTCTCTTTCCTGTACTCTGGGGGAAAATGCAGCTAAAGAGTTGTATGCTCTTCCCAATGTCCACACACCATCTCTGCTCCCACAGCGCTTTCAGTCAAGAACGAGAGCCATTCTCACAGTATTTTTCCTCGTATGAAGCGGTGTCAACCTGCAGGTGGCCGGCAGCGGCAAATAAGTCACAAATCCACCAACTAGCTTGAATGAGTCAGCCATTCCAGTCAGAAATGACACTGGCGCAGATATCATATCTGTCAGCCTCGAGTTTTAGACCGGCCCATCTGCCCTGAGACATATTAAACCATTAGTCTTGAACACACTCTCATTCACAGGCTCTTATCTACTCCCTTACTCTCTTCTATGGCTTATCTTGACCTTATCTCACTTAATATTTATGGCGGCGTGCTGTAAAAATGCTTTCAACAGCATAGTTGAGCTGTAAACCTCAAACAACCCTGTCTGCTTTACTTTTCAATTTACTTCCCTTGTAATGGTTAAGATAACCACACTTTAATGAGTGTCACAGAAATTACAAGGCCCCTACAAATTTGCCACATAATTCATTTCAAATGAGTATGTGGGCTGTAGTAAGCTTTTCGCTAGAGCACCACTTATTCAAGTAACCTTATAAATCTAATTAATGAAGTGACCAGTAAACCCTGAGAGCATTTTGCATGTGGTCTGTAACTTATTTCTACAGTCTGTGGATGTTGATGGACTGTGTTTATTCCCAAAACATCCCCAGCTGTGCTCACGAGGCTCTCCTACAACGTTCTGAATCACTTCTATGAAGTCCTTAATCCTTGTAATCGTACATTGGGCTCGATCCTGATTGTGTGGTCGTACCAAATTGATCTACATAAATGAGAGAATTGTTATTAAGAAGTATTAAATTAAACTTGTTGGGGAGAAATGCATGTTGCATACCTCTGTTTCGGTGTCGTCAAGTGTGCATCTTGCTTTGCCCAGGTTCCCTGATGTGTTGGCTAAATCTTTAATTCCTTTAACAAGATTAGGAGCTCATGGCAGTCCTTGTAGTCATAGCGCTGCTGCTAACCTGTTCTAATTAGGAATGGGATGCCATTACTGTGGAGTGCTCCCAAACTTCAGATTGGAGGCCTGATGCAAGCCCTCTATAGAGTCTTTGGTAGCTCTGCACCCCTCTTGTCCCCCTGCTTGTCTCTGGGCAGGCTGTTCTCTTCCAGGGGAGCTCTTCAGATTCATATCCTGTCTTTACATTTATTTAATTGAGCAAAGGTTTCCGGCGTGAATCTGGTTTGCTACCATGAAGACAATAGCAGCACAGCATGCCCTAAGCCAAGCCTCTAACAATAAATCTCTGCCCCAGTTCTAGGCCTGAGGGAGAAGAGCAGTCCGCCACACAGGAAGCTGAAGAGCATGTATATTTTAAAGGGAACATGCTTAGCAGGAGTATAAATTGTGTTGAAAAGTTAAGAGCCAGGGAAAACAATGGTGAGCCCATAAAAATATCACAGGTCTACTTGGAAATGCACAAGCACTGACCTGGAAACGAGTCATGTGATATCAGTGAAAGTTTATTTGTATTGTTGTGTAACAGCACTTAAATATATGAGAGGGCCCCACATTCTGTCAGAAGTCATTGAGCCCTTAAATTGTGTTGTCAGGTGTTGAGAAGAGGGTTTCTGTTGTTTGCTCACTAACGCATTCATACCCACCATCCTGAATTAACTAATGTAATATAACTAATCATTTTTCAGAGTTGAATACATAGCTTTTTCATTTTGAAAATTGGAATAGCTCTCTGGCAACAAATCTTTTTCAGTAGTGGGTTCTCATTTATGGTAGTGTATTGGGCATTGGCTAGTGTATTGAATGTTACTTGCATGGAAGAGCTTGTAGAAGCAGTAGCATGCAGAGAAACTTACAGAACCATTGCCATAAGGTTGGGTAACCTAGCTAGTCACATTTGAGATTTTCTTGGAGCTGCCTTGATTCGGGCACATCTCTATGGGGCGACAGTGGTACAGTGGTAGAGAAGTCGTTTAGTAATCAGAAGGTTGCTAGTTCGATTCCCTGTCGAAGTGTCCTTGAGCAAGACACTGAATCCCTAATTGCTCCTGATGTGCAGTGTGCCATCAGTTAAAATGTAAAATGTGTATACATTGTAAATCGCACTTATGTAAGTCGCTTTGGATAAAAGCGTCTGCTAAATGACTAAATGTAAATGTAAATGTCTCTATCCAGAAGTCCAAACGTTCACCCTAGAGCCGAATTCCAAATAAACCCCTCTGGTGTTTTTAGTGTGATGGACGGAATCCTATGCCACAGAAAGAGGGATCTCATGGCTCTGAGTTTACACAGGAAATCTCCAGAACAAACAAAAGCCGGAAGACAAACAAATAGAGGCTGGAGCAAAGCAGTGACTGAAGCTGGCCTTGGCAACTGGCCTCCCCACACAAGTCACCTGGCTGAGCTCCATGCTCAAACACTGGCCAATTAAGAGCAACCACGCTGAGCAGAGCTCTGTCCATTTACCAGATTTGTTGGCTCAGCGCTTGTCACTAAATGACAAATGGCTTTGTTTTACTAAAACAAACCAACTAATGCAGTTGTTTAACAACAAATGGTCTCATGCCCCTTGGAGAAGCATTTCAATTTGCACTGGTCACCTAGCTAAAATGTAGACATAATGGTACATTTTGTGACATTATGGTACAAATTACCTATACACAAATGTGTGTGTGAGTGGGGTCCAATGAACAACACAAGTCTTTTTTTTCTTTTCTTTCTGTGCACCTGTGTTTATAAGGACATTTTAATTTAATAATTGATCAAATGCGTACATACTTACAGTGCATTGCATATCATAGCCTAGTGAGGGTTCAAAAAGAAATGCTCATTCTTAGCTCTGAGGACCCTCTGATCTAACGTTAACTACCCCTATGCAGTGTGTCTCCTCAGCAGAAAGATCTGGCATCTGTTGAACCACAGCATGATTCCCAGAGGCTGAGGGATGCTGTGGGGAAAACAGCACCTCACCCATAAACTCCCTTTTGGCAAAGTCTGGAGGGCTTAAGGGTAAATCGTTTTGATAGCCACCCAAAATAAATCACCTTTCTCAACTCTTTGATCCTTTTTGCCGGCGAGGTGTATTCATTCTCCTCTTACAACCAGTGGAATCACCCATGATTTGATATGTGTTGCTTCCATTCAAATCCTGTCACATAACTGAAGGTAGTTTTATTCACTCAATTAGCTTCATGTAGTTTTATTCACTCAATTAGTAATTAGTAGACAGATGGGGGCGTTCTTTATTGGTCTCGGCTATTGAAAAGATAATGAAAATATATTACTGCTGTCATTTGTGAATGGAGACTAAATCTTTGCGCAAAGTTGCAAAGTCAAGCACAGAGCAATGGACATGCACCAGTAGATATTAATGGACACATCATACAGAAAACACTCATGGATCATGGATATGCATTCAAGCACTTATGCAAACTTCATTTCTGTATGAGGATCTTTGTGGCCCCTAAATCGACCTACTCTGATTATATACATCAGCAAATCTCCACCTTGGGCAACTTACACAGAAAGCACACAGAGATGAGGGGTCACTGTGTATTTTTCGAGCACTTAAACAAATTTCACTTATTACCGTTTGCCCTGACTGCTGTCGGGGCATTTGCATATTCTGCCTTTGATCCTTCGCTCTTCTGGAGCTTGCCCCTCTGCGCCAAATGTTCTGCCGCTGATGTCTAACTTTCCATGCTGTGATTATGAGAGTGGAATAGATGGAGGGAGGAGGTGGGGTTGCATTTTTCAGGTCTGGACCTGATGGTACACAATGCTCCCCCTATGCCAGGGCAGCCCACATCGCACAGCCTTCAGTCAGGGCACCAGGGAGATGGAGAGGGGACTGAGGATGTGTGTGTGTGTGTGGGGGGGGGGGAGAAAAATATGCTATGTACTCAATGCAGCTTGCTCTGCCCAAACTGACATATTTTTTTATAATGGAATATTAATGCTATACCAACTAAACTGTTTGTGTGATGATAAGAGTAGTAGTTATATGGTTGGTGTATTTTAAAACAGTTTTTTTATTTATCTTTTTGCTGATAAAATGTTCTTTGCTCTGCATGATGTCGACACAGACCGCAGGAGCGTATCAGACTGATAGAAAGAAGAAATTCCACAGCAGCCCTGTGAAGGTTCTTCAGTTTTAGTCCCACACAGCGCAACATTTCTGCTATTAACCCAGACCAGAGGGCCCAGGGTCTCTTTGTGTGTGCTCTGCATACGCCAATCCGGCCCACTGCCACCTGAGAGATAGGCCAGCACAGAACCTGCCAGACAATTAAGATTCCTAATGTTACCACGATAAATGCATTCAAAAAGTCTCTGCTTCCCCCCCTCTCTCTCCACTTTCTCTTCGTCTCTCTCTCTCACTTTGTCTCTCCGCCTATCTTTTCCCCTCCGCCCAGGGGAAGAGCAGGGGCAGGGGAGGTTTGAGTAAATAAATCTCTCCTCTTGGGTTTGTGCTCGGGTTCACTGTAGCTTGTTCTTCATGACTCCCCAAACCGTGGCAAATCACTCTCCTACCTCTGGGCCAGCCATCTGTTTTTCCTTCTCTCTCATTCTGTCTCCTAGAGATCTGCCATATCTGGAACACTCCGCCGCTAATATAACATCATTTAGAAAAGAATGTTAAAGAAACATCTCTTAAAAGAAATAAGTCCTTAGAGGAAGTCTTGTGTTATTGACTATGATCACACTAAGTGGTAGCGTAGGCAACATTTAAATAAACAGCAGAGGGCGAGGTCCAGTTCAAGAAGGCCAAGAGATGGAAGAATTGATTATTTTTGGATTGGATTGTGCGTTGAAACCAAGTTCTTTGAAGTTTTGTGTCATTTTCAATTCCAGTATTTTGTGAAAGAAAAAATCTCACCGTAGAGGCGCCACGTTAATTGGGAGGGTACCACATTACTTCTCCAACTTTTTCAGTTCCAAGTGAGCAAAGTAATCGCTTGCAACATAAATTAGACAGATAAAATGATAGTTGACTCGTAAATATTAATTTTTAAAACCACACTGGTTATTGTTAGGTGTATTATTTAAGATTTAGGTCAAGCACTTACGCAACAGTAGTAAATCAGCTTAATAGAATGCACTGTACAAAACACAAAATATACAGTATGTGAAATATATTCCCAGCCTAAAAGCTGTGGTGGTGGAAATAGCTCGTTCAAACAATTTTTCTTGTCTCGACTTAAAAAATAAACAGCCTCTCGTTTCACATGGATTGCCAGCCCATTTTCTACTTCCCCCATAAAATTGTCTGTATATCTTTGGCTGCAATCGTGTACAGCTTTCAGCAGTGGCAGGCTGTAATTTAAAGTGTGCCTCCGGAATTCACTGCCGGGTCTCACTGCTGCTGTGAAAAAAAAAAAAATACCATCAACAGCTTTGTTCCGGCACAAAAATACTCAAGGCATGAGACGAGGACAGTGGCACTGCTGGGCTGCTGGGCTGCAGCCTCTGGACCGTGCCCATTACATTTGACTGACTTGCAATGGTGGCAAAGCCTAATAACTGGATTTGGAGCTCTTTGTTAACCTCACAGTATCAGACCTTGCAGGGGGATATGTAATCTCCATTTTTTTTCCCTTTTAAACAGCATTGTGCTGCTTGTGGAATGAAGCAGTGCAATGTGTCTTTCCACACCATACATTCTGCTGTTCCTGTTCATGGCTATCCTGGGGTCCATCAGCTTGGCTCCGGGCCAGGGAGGCTCTGTCTGCGCCTCAAATATTGGGGAGAGGCCACAGTGTGTGGAGGAGGAGAAGGAGGAGGTGGTGGAGGAGGTAAAAAGGGAGGGAGAGGGAGAGATTGGGGCCTGGCGGAAAGGTAACGACCCTCCAGAGAAGCTGGCCCATTCCCGACGTTCCTGGCTTGGTTCCCGCTCAGAACATGTGTTCCTTCTTCCTTCTCATCTTTGATGGGGCTCCGGCCCTGAGTGGGCTCTCAGGAGAGAGAGAGAGTGTGTGTGTGTGTGTGTGTGTGTGTGTGTGTGTGTGTGTGTGTGTGTGTGTGTGTGTGTGTGTGTGTGTGTGTGTGTGTGTGTTGGGTATTCTATGTTTTAACTGAAAGTTTGAGGCACTGATGTCTTATGCACAAACCACAATGTTAACGTATCTTTATCACTATTTACATAGGCTTCCCCTTTCCCCTTTGTTTCATATTCTAGGCACAGATTGAGGTGAAGAAGGCAAAGCATGGACTGCACATCCCATTATGGAGGCCTGTGAGCCGCTCTTGAAAACCTCCACTTGTTTCCCTCTCTCTCATTTCTCGTGCACCCAATTCCTACAACCTCTCCGAAAACAGCATGACCAAATGTGGCATTAGTCACCCGCAAAACATAAACAGATTGTCATAACAGCTCCTTGAGAGGGGAGGGCAAATCCCTCTCGTGGTCTGGCTTGCCCTGACCTGTTGTGTGTGACTTTCCCCCACAGTGGTGGGATAGAAAGTATGTCAGTGAAATATAAAACACAGAGCTCTGAGCCTGCGACTGTGGCTGGTGTCGAGTTACACTATGCATTCGGGGGCTTGGGGACATTGCTTGAGATTGAGTGGCCCTTGGGGGGAGAAGACCCGCTGTCACTCACAAGACTGATTAGTGTGTGGCACGGCATTACCGAACAAGGCCCACCAATGGTGACTAGGCCAGAGGGAGATGTCTGCTAATTCGGCCCTGTCTAACGGAGCTGTCTCACCCAGGGTCTTTGGGTCTGCGGAGCTGGGAGTGTCAGTCATCGGATGATGCAGAGGCTGTGTGAACCACTGAGCGTGGGAGAGTTTCTCCTTCCTACCGTTGTGGTCTTATGTGTTCTCTCTCACTTGTCCTCATGTCAGTGTCAGCGGTTCAGCTGGAATCTCATGGCTGTGAAGAGGGAATCTGAAAATGGTTCCCAGTTTGTTCAGCGTTCTTCATGGTTTACACATTAACCGAGGAAGGTTTGATTCACCTTTCTGTCTAAATCCTTCTATGGCCTGTATCATTTAGGGCTAAATGAACTCAAATAGCCCTCATAAATTATGGCTGGCTCCTGCTTAGAAAAAATGCTTAATTGCATATAAACAGTGTGAAAGAGGCCATTTGTACAAAGAGGTTTTGTGTACCGAGGCTTGGATGAGTGATGGTGAAAGTACAGATGAGCATCTATTTGTTTGCTTAAGCGCTGATGGGTCCTGTGCTCCACATGGCTGAGAGGGAATGACACCACGGACTCTAGCACGCTATCAGTGCTAACAGGCAGATGTGTCCCGGCGAATGTGGCGTCACCGGCAGAGGCAGGTGCCTCTCACTGCGGCTCCCGTCCCCAAGGTGCTGCGTTGCTACTCACAGCAGCTGCACCGAAGGCTGAGAGGCAGGGATGGAAGGATAATCCCTCTATGAGCAGAGGTGTCCTCCTAATCTCCCGCTAACATAATCAGGCTTCATTACAGGAACCTGACAACACCTCTGTCTGTAGAATAATCACAGACACTCATGAAATACTTCATGTTACGGGACTTATGTCTAGGGATCATCTTGTATTATGTAGAGCTGTATTTCAAAGGTTGCGGTCTCTGACATAGAGGCTCCCATATACAACAGAGCAGAAACTGGAGCTGCATGAGAATTGGACTGGAAAGTAAAACCTCTGAAGAGCCTAGTTTTGATATCAGTCCTAAAATAATTATCCTTTAATTAGCTGGAAATGACTTTAACTCCCTACAGGGAGTATTGTATTGTAAAATGTATTAAAAGTCACAATACACAAACACACAAATTCACAAACAGGAGTGCACATATAATGGTCACTTCTCTTGTTAACCCTCTGTACCCAATGGCGGCTGCTGTTCTACGTGGCCCCATTGCAGCCATCGACAGCCACCATATTTCTATCACTGTCTGTGTATTAAAACACTGTTTTTACATCCATGAATAATATTGACACTCAACAGTGAAGTAGGAGTAGAATTGGGATATGAGTCAATGAAAATATTTAGCATCTAATGCGTCTAACCTTATACTCCCTGTGAAAGGAATTATTTTTATAGTGTCTACTGACAGGCTGGGGTTCATGCAGGACAGTCTTGTATCAATCAAAAGACAATGGTGAAGTAGGATGATACAGACAGTATTTTAAGGTTAGTTACCAACATTCTACAGTAGCCCAAAAAAGAAAATTATAGATTGAAGCGGCTGTTTTTTTGTAAATTCGGTGAAACCTGGATATCATTTGTAAGCCCAACCGATAAAACCAAAAATTGAATTAGTCATATTTGCTTGTATCTGTTTTTAACAACATTCACTTCTTTAGACATGTTCGTGTTGTAGCCTAGTCTATAATAGTCTATTTGAGCCATACTTGAGAAATCCACAACTCACAATTACTGCACGTTTATTTTATCACAACGACCAAAGAACTTCCAAACTATTTATTTCTGCTTGTTTACTGGGGACTCTGACTGAGAATTGAGTGTGCACAAGAGCTATTGTAAAACTTGAGGTCCTTGGGAGGGGGTTTAATGTGGTGTAGACAGACAAGTTCGGAACTGAAACACTTTAATGTTTCCAGTTCCATCCAAAACACTCTTACACTCATCAACTCTTCTTCTCTGCCCTCCAAAACCTGCTTCACCCCCAACTTCAAACAAAGCAGTATGGGAAATATTAAGTAACTGACCAGTTTTCAGTTCTTACACTATTTAACAAGTACATGATGTTCATGTAGAAACTCCAGATTTGATGTACGTAGCTACTCGAGTACTCGAATATTCTGTGCAACCCCTAGAATGTACGGTTCTTAATGGGTCACACATCATTTGGATTGTTACATTGAAATAACTTATACGTCACACTTTTCAATAGCTTTTAGCTATTCTTAGGTATTTCAAATCTTTATCAGATTGTCTTTTTTGTCGGAATTCTCAGGAATCTGGAGCATTGTTGTAGAATTCTATTGGGGTATAGAGTTTTAAGCAAAGGGAGTGTTTAGGATTGCCTTCTTTTTGAGGACAAAGATGTGAGATGGCACCCATCTGATCTCGTGTGACACTGACTCCTCCTTCGATAAAATGAAATGGATGTGTACAAAAATAGAACCTCTTCCCTTAAGTGTGCCATTATAGATACCCAGTAAATCATCTGCTTGTGACACTCAAGACCATTAGTCTTTCCTTAGGGCCAAGTTCACTCACTATTTACCAGGTACCACCCACAGTAATTACCAGAGCACCTCGCCATCACTCATTTTAATACACCATGTCAGGATGACATAGCTTCTCTTTTTTTTACCCCTTGTAAGTTTGCCTGGTCTCCAGGTTTCTCACCAACAAATACTGACGGATGCCCTCAATGACAGCCTTGTGCTGAATTAAGATGCTAACGTGTGGGTGTGTGCTGCTGGCCCAGCTGACTTCCCTCATTGTCCCGAGTGTGTTTGTGTGCGTGTGTGTGTGTGTGTGTGTGTGTGTGTGTGTGCGTGTGTGTGTGTGTGTGCTTGCTGGAGGGTGGAGGTGGCCCTCATCCAGGCTCAGCCATCCTTCTGTGACGTCTGGAGCCTCCAATCATTATCATATTTCTCCATCGCTCAAAGACGCTGACACAACGTGGCATGACTCTCGCCCGTTCTGTTTTCCCTGGGAAAACAGACGGTGTGACTCAGGGAAATTACTGGGAGATGGATCATTTTGTTTTGGCACCCGGTTGCTGGTCTGCAGTGGCAGTATCATAACAAAGCAACAGTGACAGGACACCATATTGTCCAAACTTTAACTGTCTAACTGATGTCACAGTCTTCTGACATAAAATGAACCAGGGCACGCTCTGTGTAGAAAGAAGTTTCATGACTTGTCCTTATTGAAACACATACTTGGTCAAAAATACCTGTAAATATTCCATTTAGAACCCTTGAATATTATGTAACCCTGTTCTGTATTCTATAAATAGTCCTTCACATAACCTTAATGTGTGGTCCTAAGAGGGTAAGTTAGTTAACCCTGAAGGTATTGAATAGCACCTCCTTTTGTGTGAGTGTGTATGAGGAAGCATTAGGAGGAATATCGTTCATTACACATGGAGACAGCACACCTGCACCCTGATATATGTTGAGTATTAATGTGCCGCTTCCAGCCTTTGTATAGATGGGGGTTCTTCCATCAGAAATCTGACACAGACCCAGTAAATGAACCTGATAGACATGATGAGTTTCAAGAAGAGAGCAATTTAAAATCAGTTATGGCGAGCACAAAAGGTGTTGTCACCCAGGTGGTATAGCATGACGCTTGTGTATACATCTCCCGTCAATGGCCGTCTCTCTGCTCTAAAGACATGCATTCATCATGGCAGAGCAGCCCGCCCCTCTCATCTTATCCCCCCATCCATCCTCATGTGGACTGAACCTGAAACTGCAATGATAGATGGAAGTGCATTTGGAAACCAAAAGCGGTGGTATAGTGGTAAGGAGGCGCCCCCAACAACCGCCCCCCCCCCCCCCCCCCGCCCGCCTTTTTTCTTTTTTCCTGCCCCATTGGGTGACGAGTACTTGAGACACCCGGCAGTGCATGACTGCCCTCCCCCCCCCCCCCCCCCCCCCCCCCCCGCCTTCCATCAGCCATCAAAGTCCTTTTCAGGAGGGTGTCCATCATTGGGGATACAGCCTGTCAACGACATAATGGCCATTGCATTTTAAAGTTGCGTCTGTAAGGAGAATAATGCATGGAGAAAGAGGGGTTCTGTAACAGAATCCTGCACACATTCACAATAGAGTTTTTTTTCGAAGGATGCGAGTGTTCTACTGTGGCACGATGAAAGGTCACAAAATAGCTAATTAGACTAGCCTGAAGATGTATGTATACATTTTCCATGAGAATTTTGGGAAATATATTTTGAAGTCAGGCTGTGCCCATTGTTCTGGTCTATATTTGGAGGCAATTTACTCAGCATGGGATCCCACAACAGCCAAAGTCACATTGAAAATGGCAGGACTGGTCTGCATATACTTGCACTATAATCAGCCAGGACTGCAGTGGTCAGTATTGACACAAACAAGTAATGTGTACTTTTACTGCCTTTGAGAAAGATGGCTGTGATTAAATTCTCAAGCTAAGCCAATACATGCAAAAACAATTAATACTACTCATATTAATCTTTTCTCAATGCCGGTCATATTGCAACACACAGTAACAAAGCAGCATCTCAGAAGTAATTTGTCAATGTGCAGTGGTAGGTCTGGCCTGAAAAACAAGGCAGCTCCATTTTCACTGTCTAGAGTCTCTCAGAGTCAGGATCTATCTATCATCTGATTCGTGGTGATGACTAGAGTTGCTTTTGCGCTGCTCCACATGTCAGCAACAGCCAAGGTGTCTGGCCAGCTCAGCACCTGGGGCGAGCGATGTGTTTTTGACGCGGTGTGAATCCGATACGCGCTGGAGAGGTGAGTCACTCTCTCTGCGTCCGCACATCCAACTGCCTCGTGTCCATCTGCTCCGACTGAAGGTCACAGGGGTGCCAGGAACCCGGGAGGGAGGGAGGGGCAGCGGGAGAGGAGCATGTCTTTGGCGCTGAAAGAAAGGGCCATGAGAAGGTCTTCTTGCTGGGAATAGATGGGTGAAATATGTCTGTGTGTCTGTAAGTCTTTCTGTGGTGAGGGACAGAAAGTGATGATTTACTCTTTTGTTTACTGACTGTGACACTGTGCATGTGCAGTAAGGACACCAAACTAGACACCAGTGGAAAAGGTTCTCACTCGTCTTCTAGTTGGTCTGTGACCATTGAACTGTCTCTCTTTAGAATTCTGATTTATAGTTGTAATATCCCCTCAGCGATACACAGCAATATTGCTCAGCAGCCAAAGCGGTTTCTGTGGAGAATTCAAGTATGCTTGCTCTATGGTACATTTCCCCTAAAATATTATCTTGACTTTTGTAGCCATTAAAGCATAGAAACAACTTTTAAAAGAAAAAAGGCCTGTTATTTTCATATTTTCATGGTGAGCTTGTGAAAGTTAGTAAGCTGGAAAACAGGAAGCACAGAAACACAAGCGAGATCTAAGTCTAATGTTCAACCTTCTGCCCCCCATAAAGCTGTGTGTTCGCACAGTTCAGCATTGTTAGCATCCCCCTCACTTTCTCAAGTCCTTCTTCTACACAGATGAGGTTTAGTCATTCTGCAGAGAACTGAACAGTATTGTTGCTCCATCATACGAGTGCACATGTTCTCATGACATCTTGCTCTCCCTCGACCTAAGCCCACCGCCAGGTGTGGTTCTGGGTCTCTTCATGCCTCCTCTGCCCTCCATGCACAGGTCTTCATGGAGCCCATACATGGCCTGTCATGCTACAGTAAAGTCTGCCGTGGACATCTGCAGGCCCCCCATCTCCTCCATGCTCTGCTTACACTGAGACGCTCAGTTACTGGGTCACAGTCACAGCAGTGGGAGATCCCTTCCAACCTTGCCAGGCCTCACAGGACGTCATGAAGATTAGCTCAATTAAATCAGGAGTCTCATTTGGCGAAAGAAGCTGGGGGAAAAAAACTAAGACCAGAGCAGGGCTCCTCAGATAACATGAGCCTCACATTTCTCGTGATGCAGGATGGAAAACAAACATGGTGGATGGTAAACGTAAACAAGGGAACACTAATTCAAAACACTGATGAGCAAATGGCTTATCTAGGTTCCGGGTAAGTGGCTAAGGGGGGAAGGGCAACCCCCTTTCCCCTACACCCCCACCGTGCTTTCAAAACAACAGTCCCCCTGACGGGGTATCAGCATCTGGATGGAGGTGGATCTGGATATTACAACATGACTGGGAGGATGACTTTGACAAATTGAATGTCACCGATGAATAATGATGGGGAGTCCTCTGCTCACAGTGTCCTGTCACAGCAACCTGCGGTGGAAATAGTTTCCAAGGCGCTGATGCATGAGCCCTGAATTCAAAAGAAATGTCCTAAAAATACTTTAAATGCAAAACAGTGAAGACACCGGATTGCTCAAGCCCACCAGAGCATTTCGGTCTCAGGATTGAGTATCATTCACAGAGTTTTAGCTGTAGCACGAGAGCACATGAAACTCTCAATTCACTGTTTTATTTTAGGGGGGGGGGGAATCATTCAGATCCATAGTATGCATGTATTTATCCTGAATAGTGGACAGTTCATTAAAGCATATATCGTCACATTCCTAAAATAATTGCCTAACTCATTTTTTGACAAAAATTACTTTTTTGCCTAAATCATCTCCTCATGATGCTGGCCACCTCTGGTAAAATCGCCTACATCCTCAGTTGAACCGATCATGTAATTCTACCCCTGTAGTATAATGGCCTATGTCAAGAGTGTGACTTAGGCAGTTTTATTTTGCCTGAGTCAAAAGACAAGATGACTTAGGCAATTTCACAAGGTTTATTGTTGACAGAATTGAAGGTTTAAAATTGGCATGTAAAAAAATGTGCCTACGTCATTTATTCCTCTTGTGTTACATAATTGACATGCATTGTTATTAGTATGTCAAAAGTAATCTTTTGTCATAACCTTTTTTAGTGAAATTACCAATACATTTCATATATTCAATTTTTGGTTAAGTTTTTTGTGTTTTCAGAAAAACCTGAAAAAAATATTTTAGGAAGGTGACGAAATGTAAAAGAAATTGCTGAATGATACCTTTACCTTTCTGACTGGTGCCCTGTTCTCTAAGGTCTGTAGATATAACAGATTAGAATGAGATATCGTTATATAGTTGATATGCATACACACTTAGGGCATTTGATTTATTGACATGAAGTTTCATGAAGTACTGTACGTGTTCTGGGAATACATCTCCTTGTATGAGCTCCATGGAACAATGCTGAAATACCTCTGACATGGCGTCAAGCATTTTGGCTTTGCATGGAAGCATGTAGAACCAATGCCCTCAGGGCATGCAATAGTGAAATGTACATGGTGGAATCAGATTTCCATATCTTTTGACAGCAATCTGTCAGCATCCCCCACAAGTATGTAAACAGCGCAACTGCCGACCGAACGCGGAGAATCTAATCTCTCCACACATTGTGGTCTAAGAATATCCCTTTAAACGACCACAACAGAAGGCGTCGTGCACCTTCTTTCAAATGTGTGAACCTCATAACATAAACTTGCCGTTGGAGTTTGTCAAACAGTAGACTTTGGGTTGAGTATACTCTGGTGTCCTTCACACACACACACACACACACACACACACACACACACACACACACACACACACACACACACACACACACACACACACACACACACACACACACACAAACACACACAAACACACACACACAAACACACACACACATATATTGTTGTGGAGAACATCTCATATGGTTCCACTTAGCCGGTGCACTTTCTACATGCACTTTGCAAAGCTCCTGTTTCCATTTTTGTAGGTGTGGTTTGCTATTTAGGTCACAACAGACCTCGGAGGAGCCTTTATCCTGGGAGTCAGGAGGGATTTTATGAACTGCATAGCAACTGCACTGAGGCGTGTCAGCTTACATTTACATTATGCCACAACTGTGAATAGCGCTTCGTGTGAACCAGCTTGGGTCACGGGGGGAAACTTTTAGTCATTTAGGTTATTTATATATCATAACAATACAAATAAAAAGAGCTGTATCAACTGCTCCTGAACAATGGATGCCCAGATTTTACAGGACGTAGTGTATGAAATTCGAAAGACAGAGATAAGACAGATATATTGCATTTTGTTTCCATTAAGACCAGATCTGGAACTTTTTGAGAAGCCTGTAGGGTCTGCAGGCTGTTTTCCAATTTCTGTGTATGTTTAGGTAAGACAAGGGAGTCTGCGTGGACCCTGAGTTATGGCAAGTGTTTATTACAGCAGACAGGCCAGCTTCCAAGTACTGCTGATGTCTGAAGAGTATGGTTTACAGATTAGGATCAGACAGCAGTGCCTCACTGTATGCTGCTGATAGTCAAGAGTGGACCTTGCCAAAGAGAGTATGGCTCGATCCTCAAAAAGGGCACACTGTCTTGTTGAAAAGCAGTGCTGATCTGTGAAAACAAGATTTATCACAGCTCAAATTCACACGGTAGTCTGAATTACTTTGGTGGGCCGCTGTGTTTGCACTTTGGTCTCACACAGATTCTCTCTAGAAGGGTAATTTCAAAACTGGACTTGTGTTTTGAGAACTGCTGTTTCTGGGTGAGTTAACAGCAGTCCACACACCAGCTGTCCCCTCCGGTCTGTTATGGCACCATATCACATGAAACATGAGGCCATAAATCGAAGAAAATAATGGACTGTGGGATATTCTAGAAAGAAATCCACACGTTTTAGGCATTGGGGAAGATAAAACATCACAGGCCTGTTCACGGGTGGAGATACTCGGGTAGTGTTAGGCACTTGTTCATGTGATTCATACCAACCATGCTAGCTAAGACAAGAGCAGAAAAAATAAATTTTCACTGTGTGATACCAAAATAGCATCTTTGTTATTGCAACTATTGCCTGGGTGTATGAAAACCTACATGTACTCTTTGGACCATCTAATTACTATTTACCACTCAGTAACAATCACAAAAATATAATTTGAAGTGTTTGAAAATACTGGCAGTGGTGTCCTGAGCATATCAACTCTGGAGAGTCTATAGCATCCCTGGGATGTTCCTGAGGAGCTGTTGGAAGGGGATGCAAATGATACCTTATAAGGACGCTCAGCAGAATAGGGTGGTCTCATGCAGTTGTTTCTCTGATAGTTTGGTTTACCAATGACTATGCTTGGCACTGGTGTGTGTGTGTGTGTGTGTGTGTGTGTGTGTGTGCCCTTTGGGGTGGCTGGATTAGCCTGGGCTAGCCTGTCTCTCGTCAGCACACGCCGTGCCGCCTGCACTGAGGGCCACCATTCATTCCATTTTGTTTTCATTCCCCCTCTCAGTACATGTGCAGAAATGTGTGTTTTCACTAGCTGTGGCACTGCTGAAAAAAGGACTCACTCACACACAAAACACCCACACCTGGACCGAGATCTTTCAAGACTGTGCACTTCAAAATGTATGCATGTAATGGGCCAAAAATATGCCCATTTCAAGTTAAGAGCTAATGTGACTAATATGGACCAAGAGAGACAAAACACACACACACACACACACACACACACACACACACACACACACACACACACACACACACACACACACACACACACACCACACACTCACACACACACAGACCACAAACTCGCACATGCGCACACACACACATAAACACACTGACAGACAGTGTCTTCTCAGCCCCTCATCATAATACATCGTGTTAGATAACGAGGTTAGATAAGTGCATAGAGGCCACTCCAATACACCCCAGCACTGTGATCTCAGTTCAAGTCATTTCAGAAGCACTAAGATGTAATTTCAAGAAAAAATAAAGTTACAGTAATAACATAAATAGATGATGTCATAAACTATGCTACTTGTCTTTCTTTACATCTTTATTCTGTTATATATCACTTGACCATTTTCTTCACTCTAATTCTCCCGTCATGTGCACCTAATTTCAGAATATTTCACTGCCAGGGTTTATGTCAGTGAATGAAATTAGAATATGTATTGAGCTGTGATATCTATTACATCTGTTGGAGCAAAGCGTGAAGCATTCTCAGATTTCAAAAGGCACATTTGATTGTGACTAATACTGACAGTCTGCTTTCTGGGTGCTTCGTACGATGATAAGGGAGGCTGTCTGGATCCCCAAAGCAGTCGACTGCAATTCGACATTAGACTTGTTCATATATTTGGATTAGACTACATCAGTGGCTGAAAGGAGGCCAATGGACTGTATAAACAGTGTTTTAAAATGAAATCCTCTGTGTATCTTTAATTCGTGTTTAGTCTGCTAGGCTGCTCTTGGTTTTCTTCTCCTGAAATGAGCTGTTAAGGCTTTCAACGCAGCAATTTCCCCCAAATTAACATCTCATTGGAATGAGACACAGTGGAAGAATACACTGAACGAATCCATCAATTCTGAAGGAAACACAATGAAATAAGCTTTACAGAAATATTGGTTAGATTTGAAGAGTTATACGACCTACAATGACTGTGAAAACAATTGCCATGGATTGTTCTCATCTGTATGCCCTTCTTAGGAATATCCAGACGTACCTCGGTTCCTAAAACAACTAGCACTGATTCCGAAAGTGCTTAGGATGCAGGTCCACAGTCATGGGTGTTTGCCTGCAGCACTGTATATGGTTGGCTGGTAAGTCATGAATCATCACTGGCAAAACACAGACCACACAGCCATCTCCACCATTGCCCAAACACTATTTGACTGTCCTCGGCACACCGGCAGGGAGCACTTTGCAACACCTCTGCTCTGAAAGCTTGTCCTCTGTGCAAAGAGGTAAGCTGCATCCAGCACAAATGTCTCCCACACCAACCCAATTTCCAGCTCCTGGCTCAGCTGTTTGGATTTCTCAATGTTGACAACCGTATGGAGTCAGAGGGTTCATGCTGGTACTCTTCATCTCAGATCAATCAAACGAACATCTTAGTTCCACAAGGACTGTCAGTGAGTAATTGCTTTCCTAACCTCCAGCTCCTGAAATGGCTTTGCCTGATACCTGCATGCACTGATGACACTTGACATCCTCTGAGTGTGGGAGAGCACCGGGCCCAGACATCAGATCGCCTGATCCGGATCTCTTCTCCATGACTGTGCGTATCCACTGGTGCCCTGCACAAAAGGGTCACCCCTATGGAAAGAGTTGCGCAAGGTAAAACGTCATCCCACAAAGATATGCCATAATGAATTATTTGTGAGCAGGGTACCTCACACACACACACACACACACACACACACACACACACACACACGGACCCACAATCACAAACAGACACACAGTCTCTGTGGTCTCTTTGTTTATTTTATACGCACAATTGGAGTTACATGAAAAACCTCTGAGCTCTCTGTAGCAGGAAGTAGTTGCTTTTGGGAGGCCTTCTTTAGCAGAAGTATGGCCATAAGTGAACAGTGGTGGATTTTTCATCTGTTATTTCACTCTCTCGTGCACAGTGTACACTCACATGCCAAGTCCTTAAAAGAAAATTTCCAAAAAGGGGAATATGGAAATGTGAAATATATTCCCAGAGCAGAATCTTGATATCATTCACAGCTCTGTTTCCAGCGGATGTCTGCCTGGGTGCTCCCCTCGAGCTGCCCTGGAAACGGAGGCAGCGTGGAGCTTTGTTGTGGAGGGAAACGGTACTATCCCACTGGCGATCTCTCTGTTGCAGTCAAGGATTTTCTCAGGGCATCCAACAAGAGAGCCTTTGAAAAAAAACAGTAACCTGTGCTGGCTGCCATAATGCCATCACACTTCCTCAACCTTCATGGGCGGAAACTGATTCCATCTTCTTATCATGGCTGCCTGTGTACCCATATTTTTCTCATTTTGTGTGATGATTATGTACAGAGGGGCTTACTCAGTCCTGGGAGGAAAAGGATGTTGCATCCTGACGAGAAAAAGTGTGAAGACACTGGATGCATTCAGTACCGAAATAGTGACTGAAATTCATCCGGAGGAGATTATGTACTGTACGTCTGATGGGATGTGTGTTACCACCACAGATGCAAACTAGACAGACACAGGTCATTTCCAACATTTAGTCTATGGAAATAAATATGTGTAAAACAACCAAGGTGGATAAAGTTCCTGGCAAGAAGCTTCTAACAGTTCAACGTTTTCTAAACTCAGAATCTTGCTGATGTGGGAACCTATTAGAGAGGAACCTACGACCACACAGACTTTGGGTTGGATTCCCTACAACATTTACTGCCAATGAAATCAACTCCAGAGAGCATGATCATTTTAACACTCCTAGACAACTTCTAATTCTTCCACTGCAACGCAGTGTTTTGATTCTCAGCACAATGACGTCACAGCAAGGAAACTGTAATCTATAATCCACAAAACACAACTACATTGCCAATTTCAAGCAATATTCTTCCAATCTTTTCTATTCGTCTACCATAAACGAATGAAATATACAGTAAATGAAGTGGAACGCATCTTAACCTGTTCTTTTATCATAGACTAGACTGGTATACCTTGAGGCAAAGAAAAAGCCTCACAGCCTTACTTAACCTAGACTTCTTAACCCTACTTAACTACTGGTCTACGTCTCACTTCTCTCTCAAGGTCTATTTAGTTCTCAGCCTGCCAGTGTTAGCTGCCCTCTGTGACACAGAGTTCAACAGAGAGTGAACCCAGTGACTCAGGGTTCAGAGGTCACCAGCCTTGTGGCAGTGCAGGGCCACTGTCTGAGGAGGAGGCACAAGGGGTCCTGGGAAGACGGAGAGAAGATTAATGCACTAAGTAAATTAGATGGAAATGAATTATTGTTTTGGCCAAGAAGTGACTAAATGCAATCCAAAATTTGTAATGTTTTTTGAGGATTTCATGAAATAGCTTGGACACTTCAGCCTAAGTCAGTTTCCACTGTGTACTTGCCAATGATAGAGGATGGCATTGGCTGCATGTTGTCTTAAACGTGCTTTGGTAAAATTATGGCGAAAGGTTAATGACCATTTAAATGGCGACAACAAAAACAAAGTGGACCCAATACAAATCTTGTTGAGCTGTTTGAGAGCATGTCCATAACATTGGTGACCCCGGGGTAAACATTCCATTTGCCCTTCATGACTCGCGTGTAATCACCCAGACAGCCCTGGGGCGCTGCTGCATTCATTCACTGCACACGCACACACACACACACACACACACACACACACACACACACACACACACACACACACACACACACACACACACACACACACACAAAGAGGTAAGCTTTCCTCCTGGCCGCAGAGCTGCCAGGCTTCAGCAAGGGCCCTATAAAAGTAGCCAAATGCAGCAAAACACTGGAGTCTTCACTGATGAGAAATAAAGCACATTTGACCCCGCGGCTCAGACCACTCTCTGATTGGTTTATCCTCTAATTAAATTCAATTAATGTTCATTTTGCTAATTGTTGTTATCTGCGTCATTTATGTGGAAGGCATTCCTGAAGTAATTCTCTACATTTAGCAAGCGTTTAGCTATAATTTGCCCTTTTGACTCGCTTCTCACTAGAAGCTACACGGTGCAGTTTAGGGGAGTCATCTTGTCTCCCAGAACAAATTCTAATGGTTTCTTCAGCTTTCCAGTGGACTGTATGGTCGTTCCAATTCTAGAATGATGTTCGCTTTAGGACAGTAGAGTTGGCTGCAAGCTTTTCCCATGAGGTGAAACAGTCAAGGTGAGCTGGGCTTTTGTTTTGTTTTTCTCTATGGTTGCAGTGACCTACGGATGATGCAGGGCTTGCTCACGTGGCGCTGTGTGTTAGCGTCTGCCTGACGCACACTGATGTGATTGTCCAGTGCCTGGCTCCACTCTCATATTATCTCTAGGGGTGCTACTGTCTGCGACCTCTGCCTGACTGCTTCGGGACTGTGGTCCTCAGGCTGTGTCTCGCACTGCGGTTGCTAAACATTTGACTCTCGGAGATCGGTGGTGCACAAAGATGTTGAGGCTAATCTGAGCCAATGTGTGAACTGAAACTGGTACATTTATTGTCTCTTTGACTAATATAGTATTACTAATATAATATAACTTGCTGAAAATGTTTCATTTTTGTGCCAATAACTATTAATACCATATTGGACATCCATATGACTTGATCACACATGACCATTTCAGAAAACTGTTCAAATAATGTGCACAGGAAGGGTATGGTAGACTTTATGAAATTTTGAGCAATAATTCTTTCCCTTGTATCGAGCCAAAAGCTCTCCCCTAAAACTGTTTCATCAGGCCCACCCTTCGCACAGGACATCCTTCATCATCACTGAGTCTGTCTGTGTAAGATTGTCAGTGTGTTTCTCCCCGGAGCAGATGAGTCATGCTGGTGGATTAACATAAAGAGAACTGCAGGAGACCAAAGGGGATGGTCATAAACCCACATTTTTATTTGGTCCGTTCTATGTTGTGCCAGGACAAAGAAACACCTGGTCTTCGGCTGAATTTAATATTCCATTTCTGAGGGCATTCCTCCCTATGTGTCTCACTGTTATCCAAATGGCAGTTTTTTAGTTGTGTTTTTCTAAAACCCCCCTTTTTTTTTTGTTAAGATGATACTTTGGTGCATGGACATGAATCTTAATGACAATTCAACGTGTCTTCATAAAAATATCCAAACACCTCATTTTGGGATGTATGTGGAACAAATGAGAGGTCTGAAAACATAACCCCTACCCACAAAAATGAGATTGCTCCACGACTGTCCACAGTTTTATTACTGCCCTCTTTGTCAAATCCTTTCCTCTGCTGTCAACCAATCTGGTGAAGCCGTTCTTAAGTGTTTTGTCAAGAGCCTAATGGCCTGGTTGTTAGCTTGATGGATGTGTGTTTCCTGAGTGTGAGCTCTATGATGCCATGCATCATTTTAACCAACTTCGGGCTGGACAATGGCCCGTGATAATTAAAACCTAAAAGCTTTGCAAATGAGGTGCCACTGGGAAAACTGAGTTTGCCCTGACAAAATATTCCTTTGAATTCAAACTTCATAACTTAAATAAATCATTCACCATACATTATATGGTCAACTATGGAATCTCATATAAAAGCAATTGGTATTCATCACATAGAGTCTATTTTTGTCTACTTATTGAATTGAACTGAAACTAAAGTGTATCTTCTCCCATACTAAAATTTTCAGACCTATTTTTCAGCAGCTAGAATATTATATCAATACTATATTTGTATTGTTCCCCCATTGACAGCACATGGGAAGGTTCTACAAATACAGACACCCCATTCATTACAACATAAATATTCCCAAAATCAGAAAGAAGATTGCCAACAGAAATGGCCTTATACATATTAAACATGAAGTTCACATATAGGGGGTATGTAAAGGGGCTCCTGCAAGAGATGGATGCTGCCTGATGGCATGGTTCTGAATAAGCTTACTGTTCACACCAGCCAGGCTCTGGGTAAATATTTATACAGGAGGTCACATGGTAATACTAAAAAAATCTATTTTTTTTTCTTTTTGAGACTGATTTACCTGAATACACGAGTTAACAATCTTGCAACTGAGAAACTTTGCCTTGTCTTGTGAGGAAAGAGAATATGTTGGCCACAGTTTTAGTCCTATGTTTCACTGTAGGGTGGTATGTGTTGTAAATTTAGGGCAACTTTATTAACGTAGTCCATCAATGTTGTGTGTTTATAAAAGGGTACGTGGACACTATTACTTTGTGTGGATGAATAAATCAGTCTGTAAATACACATGGATTTCTTGGCCATGCAACCACTGCCAAGGGACTTAGGGACCAAGGGACTAAAAGTTCCTTGCTGAAAATCATTTCTCACAGTGCACACAATCTGGATGAAAAAAGTCAAAATTTTGACATAGTTCTGCTTGCCTCCTTTAAGATAGGATTTGTTTTGGTCCAGATGAGACGATAAGTTTTAATTACAAAGAGATGGTTATGGTTGAAAAAACACATGTCTGTTCCATGGGCATATCTAGAAGGTCAGATATAGAGAATTTTCCATGCTCATACACACACACACACACACACACACACACACACACACGCGCACACACACACGCACGCACGCACACACGCACACACGCACGCACACATGCACGCACACACACACGCACACACACACGCACACACACACACGCACACACACCGCCTATATGTAAATAGAGAGCGGCTCAGATGGGCTCTGCCAGGCCTGTGCTCTCTCAGCTTTGGCCTTATATGGAGGCTAGGTGATTCTCCAAGCAGACCCTGGATATTTGATCCGCAGAGACAAATGGAAAACACTCATGCTGTTTCTGCCATGTGGGAGGGAGGACCAGGGGTGGCCCTGCAACATCTTTCTCACAGTTTCAATCATGCCACTGTTATGGCAATTGGAACTTCACTGGCAAAGTAATGAGGAACTTTCATTTACTGTACTGGTTGTTGGACTCCCCTGCTATACAGAGACATGAAAACAATTATATGTATTGATTGACTTCTTCTAAATTGCAGTTGAAGAGGTCACGTTCATCTATACGAGTTGTAGAAAGACACACAAAAGAATTCTGAAGATGTGCTTCTAGAGATCGTTGGGTGCTGCCGCCCCTCACTCAAGACCGTGAGCCAGCGGGAATGGATCAGAGGGCGGAGTGTCAATGGGAATGCTGAGCGATTCTTTCCCAGTGCCGTTAGGCCAGGATGAAAGGGAGGAATCCGTACACTCACTGGAGCCGTTGACAGCAGATCTCACTTCCAGGTCAACATCGGTGCCTACGACGAAGACAGGGTCTGTGGAGCTCTGACTGGGACAACAGGTGTCCCTCAACCCCCAACTACACACCCCCACCCCTTGTTTCTTATGTCTCTCTGCCCAACCACCAGGTCAAAAGACCAGAGTTAATACTTCAACATAAACATGTTCTACATATGACACAGTTTACCCTGGATGCAATTGTAATGGATAACTGATAGGATGACATCGTAAACACATAGATTCACTGGTCTGAAAATAATGACCAGGCTGACATTTTTTTAATAACTCAAGAATTGCCATTTGACTGAAAAGTGAATTTCACACAGATTAAGATTAAGTCTGCTCATAAAACTGGATTTCAAATATACCCTTAAAAGGCATCAGACAGATGCTATGGCTTTAATGACTTTTTTAAATGACCTTGTTTAAATACGGTTTGCAAACTAAGGCAAATGAGGCACACACCTGAGTTTGCTTACCCACAGCGCCACGCTAAATGAGCTGCAGCTGTGCCACAATTGCTGTAATCTTTTGGAACATCTGCGCTATGAAAGCATTCCAATCGTCCTGTGACACTGTTGCGATAAAGGAAAACAATTGCTTCACTGGTTCATTGATCACGCCTGCAGAAAAAAAAGGCAGACAACTGTAATCCTGATACTGTCACACAAGTCTTATCTGGTTTTCATCTCCTAGGCTGCGGGGAGTGAGGGCTTTGGATGATGTAAGCCGCGGCGGCCCGGACCTTGTGAACGCCTCGCTACGTGCAAGCGGTGTGAAAATCTGTCGTTAACTTTCCAGTGGGGGCCCCTGTTGTTGTGCCGCAGCTGCTTGGGCCCCTGTGTCTTGTCGGGCAGGTGCTGGGACCACCCAACTGCAGTGAAGGGCCCGGCCCACAGTCCTCTCCCAGTCGCTCAATTTCATGACGGCGCAGGTGTATACGCAGCCCTGGGCAGCAGAAGACTGTGCTGGATCTTGGCCAGCCCTTTTACAGTGCCTGGTGGGCCGCCAGCAGAAAAAAAATTCAATGATTAATGAATGCCTATTCTGTCACCGTAATTCATAGGGGGATTATGCTGTCTGATCAAGTCATTTAAATGCCTGGTTTTCTCTGAAGTGCTCTGTTGTGTTGGATTAACTTGCCGACAGCAGTTTACCTGACAGCTCAGGTAGGAGATAATGTTTCAGTCTAGAGCTCAATGGCTGCCTGCTGAATGCTTGCCTGTTGCCTGCCAGACTGGAGGAGATCCTTTTATACTCGGACAGCTATTGAATTAGCATTTTGCTACAGGGGAGAAACTAGTATGAGGATTCACAAAAGGATTTATGGATACCTCAATTGTACCCAAACTGTACATTTGCTGTCTTTATTATCTAGAAGACACTTGTGTTCCACAGAGACACAGTACGGGTAAGGTGCACATTTCACGTCTACTCCCTGGGATCAAAACCCTTTGTTGTGGTTTGCGCCATTCAGTTGCATGACAGTAAGAGACTGTTAATTACTCAATGCAAATGAACATTAAACAAACAACTAATCTGTAATTGTACTCTGTTGGTTGGTTATTCCCCTTAGCTTTTTTTTGGCAAACATTCTTACTTTAAAAAAAGTGAATATTCATATATTTATACAATAGGAAGACAATGATAGATTTTACAGCCCACTGAATGATTTAAATAATAAACTGAAGGGTAAACCTAGGCAAGTATCTTAATGCCAGAAACATCATTTGTCTCTGCAACATCCAGGGCTAATCTTGAAAGGCTTAAGAGTAATCATTAAAGATTCGAGCGCACACTCCCCCCATTTTTAATGATTGTGACAAAGCTGCAGGCACATGGTCCGCTGTGTGAAGTTGCATATGGCCGTGACATAATGACAGCATCTTTATTTTCATCCGGCGCTGGTGTCCCGCCGAGCGCGCAGTGAGGGCCCCTCTCCTCACACAGGGCGAGCAGACGTGGCCCCGTATGACTGCGCGTTCGGCTCCTCCATCCGGGGGCACGGCGACAGCTGGTCCTTGAGCGGGGGACACAAAGCGGCAGAGCGGGGGCCCAGCCGAGATGCGCCATGCTGCTCTCTTCTGCGTCTTCCCAGGGGGAGGACCTCTGTGGTGGGGGAGCCTCCTCCGGCGGGAGCCACGGGTTAAACTCTTAATCCGCACCCCCTCAATTCTCAATGGCAATGGGATTAGCCTCGCTGGCACTCACACTTTTGGCTAAAAGGGGAATCTAAGGACCCTCTTTTTTTCCAATCCACTCTGGAGGGTTACTCGGGGCTATATGTTATTTACATGCCATAAGGACCTCTATTCAATCCAGGACCTCGACCCTGAAGTAAGACACAAATCATGGCCTGAGGCAGGGTGCTGTGGATCAAAGATCTGCTCATCACTGTGTAACACGTTTACCAACAGCCCTGTTGACCCTCACACCAGCTTTGTTTTTCTGAGCAGAGTGGTATATAAATATTTAAATGCCTGTTAGCTGTGAGAGACGCTAATCCCATGTATGCCCAGGTCATCTATGAACATATCTGTGGACAGCTGGATTGGAGGCCAATTGGAGCAATCCAAATATAAACCTACTGTAACCATCATACAACACAGTGAGTGATAACAGTAAGTGAAAACAGTATAGTAAGTGAATGGGTGTTCACTTGAGTGATTTGAGTGACACAGAGAGCTGCTACGTGTTGCTAGTCTATTGTATGCCTAGTGGGGGGAAGAGAGGTTGAAGGTCAAATGACACTTTCATAGATTTATATGCACAAGGTATGCATAAGATGTCATGCTGGATGGATTTAAGATCTATATAAATGCATGCATAGAAATTCATCTGCTTTTATTCAATCCTGAATCACTTTTATCAGCATAAATTCATATATCTTTGCCTCTCTTAAATAACTTTCAATCTATGACATCCTGCAAATATTAAAGAGACAAGTATCCATTGGTAAAAATGGAGATACAATTACAAGGATGGAATTTGAAACATGAACACAGCCTTTTACCGAAATACGTCCATCAAAGAATTTCTCCTGCAAACGTTTTTTTTTTTTAAATTGAGAAGAAATCAGGCAAAACCATCTGAATTGACCATCAAAGAAAGTGAAAAGGTCTGCGAGGAATGGTTTTTGAGAAACTCAATCCTCTTAAATAACGAATCCACTCCAAACGCATCCAGTGAAGATCAAACCCATGGCATAGCCTTGGAAATCTGTCATATGTCTATGCTAGTCTTGAGGAGGCAGAGGTCAGATTTCTCCTCATGTAAAACCACACCAGAGTGCATGACCACATGGCACAGAAAGTAGCAGAGATGGATAGTCACAGGGGGAATTCTTGTCAAGAGCTATAAAACGACAAAAAGTTTGGTTGAGAAAACAACAGTAGTTTATGTCTTGTACACTGTGATATAAACATCCAGCATGGACTTTTGGGCTATTATTTACAGTACATAATGCAAAGTTCTTTCACCAATGTGACATTTGCTCTCGTTAAACCTATTTTTTATGAGGTTAGTAGTACTGGCACAAGTAAGGGTGAGGAAATTCAATGACTTCCACTCATTCAAAAATGTAAGCACATGTACAAAATGAAGCATTGAAAATTTAAGTGGAGATTTTCCCTGAAGCACAGATTACACTGTACAGCATACAAGCTCTCAGTGGTGGCAAGTGAAAAAAACTATTAACATATTAACATTGCTTATGCTTTTGCCATAATACAGCAGGATAAGAGTGTTTATTGGCTTAAGTAAGTGAATTCTGTTATGTTTAAGTGGAAACAGGTGCACTTGGCCCGGGTGGTTTGAGGCTGAGTACAGTATGGTAGTGTAAGTATTGCTCTTTCACGGTATGCGTGAGTAAGCATTGTTCATTCATGAGGAGTACATCATCTGGTGTCTATTTGATGGCATAAAGTAGTTGGGAATTTGGGCTTCTGCACGCTAAAGTCAGATTTAATTTCTTCTTCACTGGCCAATGGTAAACATAGAGTTTGTATTGGTTAGATAGCTCTAGACACATTTACATAACAAGATTCTACTCATGAATTGAGTGTATTGATATATTGTACGTTATGAATTTGTCTGTGTTGCAATGGAAATATTCCTCTAAATTGTTTGCTAACTATACAGTGATACAAATGTAAAAAACATTTTTCTCCAAGAATATTCGACTCATTCAGATACATACATGTACATTTAATGTAACTCTGCTGGAACAGGAGATTTATATAGCGGAACTAGATCCCGCCAAAGGATGATGAAGAACATTCCTTTCACTCCATTTCTGTCTGACTTTGCTCCATGCCTTTCAAGTGATACTTTAATTGCCCAAAAAGAGGGTCCTTTCCCCTTCTGCAGCCTTGGTCATCGCTGAGCAACACCACAAAACATTTCCTGTCTCTCAGATAAAACGAAAGGAAAAGATTTCACTGCATAGCTCTCCTTCAGTTCTGCAGTAAATCACACAAAAAGGCTCGGAGTTCTGAGCATCATGTTTTTACTGGTAAAGCCAGAGAGGGGGAAAGGAAGGATAGAGAGAAATAAAGACAGAGAGAGGGAAAAGGAAAGAGAGCGAGAGAGAGAGAGAGAGAAATAAAGACAGATACTCAGCATGTGAGTGAACTGGTTTTGGATGCTAGCTGTATGGCCAGTAAAAAGAGCCAGGGATGTCAGTGCGGCAGCCTAACTGGCTTTCCACAGCCCTCAGTAAGCCACACCAAAACCAGAGCAAAGTGTCACCCAGATTGTTTATTGCTGAGAGGATTAAGGCATTGCCAGGTTAAGACCAACTTTGATCATGCCAGATGCCTCCGGGAGCACTGGAAAAGCCGACCCATAAGCCTCGCCAACAATTATGCCGGGGCTCATTAGGTTAGGACTCTGTTTCTGACTCCCCTCCCAGTGTCGCTTTGATAAGGGCCCGCTGCGATGCACTGCAATGGCAGAAGGACTGAAATGGCAGCAGCGGACCCAACAGACAGCCAGCCAGCCAACAAACTAGCGAGCCTGCCGGGGTTGCATTCCCGATAGGACTAGGGGAGATACCCGTCAGGAAGTGGTCAGGGTGGGCCAGGGTGAAAGGGGCTTTAAAGCGCTGGGTGGCTCTCTCTCTCTCTCTCTCTCTCTCTCTCTCTCTCTCTCTCCGTATGGAGGGCCTCAGATCAAGTCCTGATCTGATTTTATCTCCCAGCACTTAGCGTGCTCCAGATAGGCTATTTTCTGCACTCTCCCAAGGCACATTCCTTGCTATTGAAAAACGGAGATTGAATTGTGGCTCTGCAGCATTCTGGGTTCTCATTTTATTACAGTGTACAAGGATAAATATTGTGAGCCTATCATTAATCTGAAAGTCAAATGAGATTGTCAGACCCAATGAAAAACATGCAATTAGATGTATAAATAAATATGAATACACATGGCTTAAACTTGTGCTGAGGAGGTATGGTTTATGTTACAACTTAGCCCAAGATAAGATTTATTTATGTAATGTCCATTTTAAAAGTCACTTCTAGGATTTGGGCATGGGTGGGTCTTCACAACGTTTCTGAAACCGAGATGAATCGGAGGCGTGAGTGACTATAATGGGGGTTTTTGTAAGGCGTATAATCCCCTTTCATTTCACACACGACAAGGATCCTTCGGAAATAAATCATGCCTCATTCATTTGTCACATTCACTTTCAGACTTCCAGCATTTCCAAAGCCAAGTGTGCATATAGTCTTTAGACATGGTATTTTCCCAGCCATTCAGTGCCTCTGAAACATACAGCCTTCATGCAAAATAAATAAACTTCTATTTTCCTCCGCACCTCTCCCCCTTTGAGTCGGCAAACACGTGGATTTTATTATGAGACTGGATGAATGGACTGTAAATTCCAAAGTCTCAGTATGCCAGAGAAAAAGACTGCATAGGGGTATCTCCCACTTCTGTATGTAGCTCCAAAACTTTCTTTTTCTCCAAGAGACGTTTTAATGTGAAACAAAGTCTTAAAGATTATTCTGCTATAAACACACACACACACAAATACAAAAGAGGTAGAGGTAATAGATGCACTTTTACTAGTTGAGTTTATACAGTCTGTACAGCATTTGCCTTTACGAACAATCGCTGTTCCGAGAGCATTCTCAGAATCGTCCATGAAAAGAATTCCCATTAAACTGCCTCAAGGGCAACCTGACTTTTGAGCATGGCTCTCCTCCAAAGCACTAAAGCAGAGAGTAACACTTTAAAAGTATTTTAAAAGCAACCAATGAACAGAAAACAGTGTCTGTGCATTCATGGCGAGGACACCCAGCTCACAGTATAATTGACTGCATGTCTCCATGTCTAATTGGCACGGGACAGTCCAAATTAGAGCATGACATCCAGGGCTTAACCTTAGGGCCTTACTGGTCTTGATGGCCCCCCGTATAACATCCATGTGTGCGCTGGCTGAGGGTTGTAAACAAAGTGGCCTCGGGTCATGGGGAGGTCATTCTTACCTGAACTCAGGGAAGTTGAGCCGAATGCAAAGTAGATTTCTGGTGATAGTGAGGTAATGTTTAGGTTGGGACAGGGTCAGGGTCAGGTGAGGTCACTGGTACATGCAGTATCAGTGGTCGGTCACTCAGGGCTGGTAATCCTTTGAAGCCTCGCAAGGACAATTATTTGGAGCCAAACCCTTCTAAAGCCTGTCACTCTTCCCATGGCAGTGATAAAGCACTAAAGATCTCAGCTCCTCTAGCCTCTTATAGTTTTGACTGAAACACCTTGATCAAGGGGGGAGATGTCATGCGTTGGAGTTAATATTCCACTGCATGTGTGTCCTATCACAACAGAAATTCCCTTTACTAACTAATCTCATGATTTTAGATGACCGTTGAGAACAGTTGTGTTTATCAGCAGGAAGCATGTTAATGCATAGCAGCTTTTCTGGGATGGGAATTTTGCTGTTGGTCTTTCTCTCATGAGGTCTTGTCAGTGTTAGCTGTGGACAGAGTTTAATGTAAATAATTTAATGGAAACATTCCCAGACCCACCATCCAGTGGAAGGGATCGCCTGACAGATGCTGACTATGTGGAAAACAAACACACCCTGACATGAGGACATGCCATGGCAAAAAAAGTGAAATTTCTTTATTTTTTCTGTTATACTTCCTCTGTTGGTATGCTCATGTGGAGCTAGGCCTGACTGAAACTCGCATACTTATCAAGTTAAAACATAACCACTGGAATACATGAATGTTAATGCAATCACAGTACTATAGTCATTCAGAATTGTTTTTGAAACAGCTCAAACATGCCGTTAAGACACTGAACTGAATAAGATTATCATTAAAGCTCACTTCAATACAAGGCCTTCATAATGGCCCAGAATGCTAATACCCTCATAGCTTCATCCTCCCAAAATACAAAAACAAGTTTATCACCCCCTAAACCTCCTATTCGTGCATATTAATTACGTTATCTCTACACTGTATTAAAAAATAATAGGGAGTTAATCACCATATGGGGCAGTCTCATTACCATGATGAAGGCACCATGGCATTTGGATGCCAGCACTGTGACTGACTTCTGGAACAACAAGCCTCTTAACCCTGTAGGCATGGAATCCCACTGACAGCACTTTGTTCCTTGAGTAACAGTGAGAGGGAGATAAGGAGGTCGGTAAGGCAGCGCGACAGCTTCAGCTACGGACTTATATATAATAACGTCGCTGACAGCCCAGACGGACTCACTGGGCCGGGCTAGACGGACGGCAGACGCAGGCTGAGGGGCGTGTGGGGTAGAACAGAGTGCAACCAGAGGTGAAACCGGATCTTTACAACTCAAGGGATGCCTGGGATGAGGCCTTTGCTCTTTTCATGTCTTACTCTTGATGTAGAGTACATGTGGTTTAAATGACAATACTCAAGGCAACTCCTATTGAAAGGAAAGAAAACAACTTTAAGTGTCTTTATTACAATGTACTTACACCTGTAATTAATAATGTTATGTACTTATAATCTAAATACAAATTATTATATGTTACTAACCCAACCCTGAACCTGATCTTTACTGTAACCTAACTTACAGCTTGGAATGACACATACCTACATAAGAAGTGCAAGTCTACGTCCATTAGGATGCAAAGACTGGACACAACACCTAATGGTGTGGGGCCAGACCCTATTTATTCACAAAGTGAATTTGGGTCTGGTTATACAAGGCTAGGGTGTTTGCACAGCCTGGTAGCTTGGCGCTTAACCACTCACTGTGTAATTCCTCACTCACCTAATACTTGACCTACCAAGTCCACCTAGAAGTTAGATTTATGTCTGGTGATTGTTAGTAAGCTTGTTCTAATGGTTTGGTACTGTAGACCTATGTAAATCTATGGTGTAGCCATTGTATTATTTCATATATGCCTTAAGTCTGTCTATAAGATGCATATAGAGCCTGGTAGCTTTGCATACCTAGGTTGATTATTAACAATATCAATGACCATGAATCTATTAAGTCTGTTTCAGTCCACATCACTTTTGCATCTATGGAAATCTTTCCATCAGATGAAGTGAACATTACAAACTGCTACCGGTCTGCACTAACAGTAAAAACACATGGCCAGCTTTCACTTGCAAAGTGAGAGCAAACGAAGAGCCAGTGGAAGAGTGCAGCACAGGGCACGGCTGATTCACTAACGGCTATCCCGCTACGGCTGAGAAAACATCGAACCACCGAAGGCTTCTTTTGGAGGCATAGGCAATGTTTAGCAAAGGATTTGGGGATATTTTCATAAACACAGCAGGCAGTGCACAGATTTGCACACACATTGAGCGCTTAAATCCTGGAATAAACCAAGACAATCCCTGACCCTTCATTTACCTGTGACTGTGGCTTCTCATGGGGAACAATTGAGGCAAAAATACCACATTTCACTCTATTCTGACTCGCAAAGGCCGACCACTAGAGCCTATTTCCCTGATGTTGTGCCTCTTTTGAGGTGACTAAATGTTTTGTTCCTTTTAAATTCCAATGGCTAATTACTTCTGAAACTGAAATACAATACAATACATTTACACCCTTAATTTACTAGAAATGAATCTACAAATTCAGCAAGCTTGTATATTTCAGATGAATGAACTGTACTCGTTAAAGCCATGGGTCATGGTTACCACTAGATGACACAACATTCTCTGAATGGTAATTGCTGACTACACAACACAGCCTATTCACATTTACCCATTCTCTGTTGTTTGTGGGTTCTGGAGCACACATTAGAGTCCCTCCACTTCTAAGGAAGCTAAAGTTGACTTGGATGTTCCATGACCCCATAGACACATGCATCTCAGGGCTTGTTCACTTACATCAGAGAAATGATATCTAAAAAGGTCATAGGTACTCGCTCTCTCTTCATGTGGCAGAGCCAGAATATAAAAAAATATTATTTGTTAAGAAATGTTTGCATGTATCTGAAAAGAGGCTATTCGTTCTAGTGAAGGAATATACTGATTTGTGAGCATCTCTTCCACATTTAATGACAGATCCAGCATCTCAAGCACTCACAGATATAGCTAGCTTCACCTTTGAAGTCCCAATTGAGCACTACCAGGACATAATATAATATAATATAATATAATATAATATAATATAAGAAATACATGTGGAAAATGTCGAAGATAAAGAGATGGAAATACAATTGATTTTAATATTAGCTCTCTAGAACAAGGTTCTGTATCATCGTTAACACCAATGGCACTCTTTCTGTCTCGTCAGTAAACCATAGTTTGTTGTGACAGTATCTCATGTCACAGTCAATTATCAATCAATTAGCACTACACGCTCTGACATCCACCCATCAGGGTCCTTATGGTAAGATTCATTGCTGAGCTACTGTGGATAAATCACTGGAAATGATGCAGTCCCACATCATGAAAAGCACGTTGGTATACTTAATGCATACAATTAGGGTAAAGCCACAAGTATAAACAACCTCAATAATGTACAGCAGTATAGTACTATTAAACGATTGTGACAAATAGAGACAGTGACACAACTGTCGCAACTTGCTGCCGCCGCCGCATGTAAAAATGCGCACTCCCGATATTTTAAACCATCTAATCTCCCCCAATCCCCATAAAAAAAGTGTTGTTGGAGGACTGCAAGCATGCTTTACAGCTGAGGTTGGTAAATGAAAAGCCCAGCAGAGAGCACATGATTTCAATTACGTGGGATGGCTGTACCCCCACCCCCCCCCACTGCTCATAAAACAAATAGCTGACATCACCACTCATCCTCCATTGTTTCCCGACGCAAGAAAACATTGAGGTTTCATTCCCCCCATCTCTGCCATGTGATCCCAAGCCTGGTTAAGTTGCGCTGTACTTTTTCCTGACAATATGAGCAATGACATAAGAGGTTGGGTTCGTTACCTGCTGAGCGGAGAGGGGATAGGGATAGTGACAGGCATTGCCTCGGGGGCAGTGCATGTTGTCTTCTATCCTTTAGCGATTGCTAGGTTTCTCTTTTCCTCCCTAGCCTGCCAAACAGAGAAGAGGAAATATCTGCAGTGCCTTGGATGACATTTTCAGTGGGAAAAGCCTGAGTTTTAGTCTGTAGTGAGTCTCTGACAGTTAATGAGCGGTGAAAGTGTGGAAGACATTGCACATTTCTCTATGTTTTTAGGCAGTTTGGGTGTCTTTTTGTTGGCCTCTATCTCTGAGTTGCCTGGCAACATATTGGCAAACATGTAGTGAGCTGCCACTCTTCAGGGCTTTCATTGCCCTAGAATGTTTTACCCCCTCTAATTGCTTAAAGATGCTGACGCTGTATTTCTGAGTGGATGAACCAAGAGGGATTTTCCTCTGTGGTTAACAAAACAGGCACAATGTGTTTGTGTGGCAAATAGAGGGTGTCAGATATGTTTGATGGCACTCTAAAACTCCATCGCCTGAGGAAAACCCTTTTTTCCCCTGATCTACTCTTCCAGATCTATCTGTTTTCATAGCACCATGACTAACTTTGTGGAACAATATTATTATCAGATAGACAGACTTGAGATGAGCATGAAGTGTTGAGTGAATTAACACAGGCCTGCCCTGAAGGCCTCTCCGACCGGCTGCTAATGAATGGGCCCTCTCTGTCATCAGCCCCCTGACGCCTGTCTGTAGGCCACCACAGCCTGTGCCTTGTGACTCTGAGTTGGGCTTCATAGTAGTGGCATTTGAGGAATGTCTGACCACAGCCACAATTTATTGCCCATGAACAGGAAGATTAGCAGTACCAACGAGAATGTCCTCTACCTTAAATATCTGTTCAGTCCATCAACTCTATGTCACTTAGCAATTTCTTTCTCCATAACCGCTCATTCAGATGGAATCTGAGCCACTAAATGCTGGCATAAGTGCACGTCCATTCCAGTCCAGAACACCTCTGAAGGTCCCGTAACGCCTCTGAACAAGAGCTGTTGTGTCAGGTTTCCAGACTTCAGTTATGGTGAGAAACCTCTTTTCTACAATAACAACCGTTAACTTCATAGCCAAAGCTCAGACTGATAATGGCTGTAATAATATATTTATTCAAATCCATTCAGACTTTTATTTCATGGACCCTCCTAAGGCACGTGACACAGTGATGAAAAACGTGTCTACGTTGTCGTATTAATGTCACAAGGCTTTTTCCTTCCTAATGGCTCCAGTACTGATCCGAAAGTGATGAATGACCATCCTCCTGGGTTTTATTGTCTAAATGGGAGAGAGCCAAGAAGGAAGCATAAAAGTCAGTCACTCCTCCGAGTGACCCTTTAGTACCACTGTTAAAAACAATCCCTCCTCAGCTGACGCCCATCCAAAAGTACTCCTTCACGACGTGTAAAAAATTCTTTGTGGTCTCAAGGTGCCCGTCCAGCCCTGTGTTAACAGGCCTAATGCAGCACATGCTAAATGCATTCAGCTCCAGCCTTTCCAGTTTTGGTCAGAAAAATGCCTAACGTGCTTTTCTAAACTACTCTTTTCCTTTATCTGGATCACTTTAAATTCCATAGATGTTTGCTGGGTGATGTCCTTCCCTCCACAATCATGTGTTTACCTTTTTTGGGGTAAGAGGCAGACACTTCCAGGTAGATTTACACGTGCAGTTAAAAAGTTAAAGAGCATAAATCTTGGGGAAAGATCTGCAGATAATCTGTGAGATGTCTGCCCTCTGTCCCTTTGAAAACAGCTGATACAATCTCATTTGGCATCTGCAATGGCGCAGCATGTTAAAGGTACATTCAGCGTTCTTTCCAAACAATTACATGCCATTAGCAAGGGCCTCAGTATAGGTGCTTTCATCCCCTCCAGCTCCTCAGGATGTAATGGGGTAAGTGCATTGTTAACTGTCAACAAGTCAGGGCAAAAACCAACACAATAAACTTGTAATATTATGCACATAAATAATTCACCGGCATAAAAAAACACAGTAAAACACTTAGTAATTTGAGATCACAAAATGTGATTACTTTAGAAAGTAAAAATATTCATGAGCTGCATTTTATGCTGATCCCAAGTTTGGGTCCAATCAAAAGCAACGCTCAAAATTTGAACACATACTGCCAAATGAATGAAGCCTGTCTAGACGGTGAAAAGATGCTATACGTTATATTTTACATATAAGCTTAAAAGCTTTTTACAGAAAAAAATATATTCGGATGTAACCCCTTTGTAATAACCAACATTTTGATTAGTCACTGGAATTTAATTTTTGCAATTTTTTCTCTGTAACTGTAACAGATTACAATCACATTTATTTTGGAATTTGATTACGTAACTCTGTTGTATGTCATTAGTTACTCCCCAACCCTGTAAGTAGCATAGTGCTTTCCAAGGTTCTCCATCAGAATGACCAGATTCTTCTCTCCTTCATCACTCTTCTAGTGACAGGATGGCTCAGAGCACATAATGCCCAGCTCTCGCTTTTCAGGTCCTTTAAAGGCTCCTGTCAGCTGAAAGCGCAAGCTGTCCACAGTGTGGAGGTCAGGGTGCAATTTCTCTCTTCCCCCAAAACCGTGCCCTGCCTAACCCATCTAATCTACCAGAGGTCAACAGGAGGCATGTTAGCGATGCTTGGGAAGCTGATCAGAGGAGCACGTTGCTCACCCTCCCTTCTCCCCCTACAATGTAGCATATACTATCAGTAGGTTAACAGGATCCTCCCACACTGGGCCTGACCTTTTGGATAATTATCTAATATAGTTTTAAGGTTTAAAAAAAACAAAAACAGATCTACATCTCATCTAACATATCAGAATCACCGCAAATGTCCTTCAAGCTATAGATGTGTCGCATGCCTAGATAGTTCTCTCTTGTATCAGATGTGGTTGATGAAAATCTCCCAACCACTCAGTCTTTGGTTTCTGTAGCTCCTGCCAAGCTATCTTACCTGGCATCAAGAGAGCAGCAGTCTTTGAGCTGCTTAAACCTATTTGAACAGTGACGTAATCTGAAACCCCAGTTTTGCCCTGATCTGGTGGAGCCATTGCAGCCACTTAATAAGGTTTCCCTCTGTATGTGGCTTTCTTGTAAAATACTAATGGACATGATTAAATGCTTGTGACATGTGTAATTAAACAAAGCAGTTTATTTTTAGCAGCAAAAAAGGCAACTTCTACACTGAACTGAGAGCCAGAGCCATGGATGTGTCAACCACCCCCCTAGGCGGCAAGGAAATGAGAGATTTATGCGTCTCTAAGACAAACACAATGTTTAAAATGGAAGAGGAGGTCAAAACTTGCCATTGTTAACTTACACACCTACTTGAATCAGTTTGACATTGAATTACTTTTCAATGTGTATGGTCAGTATACTGAATGTACATCAAGTCAAATGATTGTGTAAACAACGGCTCCTACAGCGTTAAACTGTATCTGCACGACAGTCTGTTAAATTATTTAGGTCACGATGTTTTCGGAGGGTTTTCTGAGAATGTTGACGTTTTGCCAAGGCAAACCAAAACTGAAGAGAACTCCTTCTTGTTTCACATGGCCTTTACAGCATGCTTTCTTCAGGTTGAACCTAAGCTTTTTTTTTGATTATGTCTGCAAGTGGCTGGTTCTTTGCCTTGAGATATTCACCTGCTCACTTGTATGATGATTTATGGACTAATAACATATCTGACCTATAAATCACATACCACAGGTGACAGTGAAGTGGAACCACCTGTCTTGCTGAACCCTGAACCAACTGTCATGATTCTAGAGACAAATAACAAGAAAAATAGCTTAATTTGCATAATTATATCTTGAAGTGCTGTTACATTAATGTTAGCCTCACTAACTAATGAATTTAACCATGAATGAAATGATTACACTGAACAAACGTACAGCTCTACAGCAGATACAACCTTTTGTACTATGAGGACAGTTCCTGTACACATCAGGCTTTTTCGTCATTTAAATTCTTCTTAATTTCAAGAACTTGATTAGAGACACTTTGTTAGTTACTATGAACACCATGATGTTACCATTTTTTTTTTTTACCAAGGAACATATATTTAGCAGAAAAAGAGTTGAATAGATGTCAGTTGGAGTTTAGGAAAGCACAATGGTGTATGGATGTGTTTTTGATCTTGAAAATGGAAAAATGTTCTACTGAAAAAGACACAGTCATTCACAACAGATAAAGTCCTTTCTGTTATTCTAAAGCTGGGCAGTATTGTCTGAAAACATATAGAAAAAAAATCACATACACTGGAACAAATGCAAGTCTTCATCTGGTAAAGATTATGGAGACGTTTGTCATAAAAGTCCAACCGAGACCACAGGATAACCCTCCGGCAGGGCCCGATGACATAATCGTTTTCTGGGGCCTCAGAAACAAGTGTTTGCTCATTTTCTCTGGCAGTCCGAGACAAAGAGGGTCCTCTGACAGAGCCCGCCATGTTTACCTCATCTGAGCAATTGAAATTCTTTGGTGAACCTTTCAAGTTGCTATGAGTGTGAGAGTGGATGTTGCTTCTAATACATGCCGTCATGTACACCAACAGTGAGGCCCTTGTCCTTGACAGCCCTTGCCCCTTCCATGAGAAGATCACTGGCAAATCATGGGGGTGAATCTCATCTCTCTCTACTTTCTGTTAGTCACAATGAAACCAAGAGAGAGCAGATGGCCCTCTGGAATTTTGGTAAAACTCAAGGATCCTTCCCATTTGTTAAAGGCTTTAATTCAAACCATCTGATTGGAGAGAAGGTCTGGGGGTCAGTGGTGCCAGAGCTTACGCCCCGTTACACATCTCACATCAAAGGCACTTAGAATCAGTAGATTGCTGATTGTGGATTTGTGGAGAAGAAACAGCTGGACGGCGAGGAATCCAGAGCAGAACGTCGAGGAGTTTGCTGGATCTTCTCACTGGTGGTGGCAGCTAGGCCTAAATCTACACGCGGACTCGTTGGAATTAGCGGCCGAGCAGGCAGAGGCTGCGATTAGCAGGAGGAGAAGAAAGCATGCGTGATGAACTTCACCGTCTGATATGCATGGTAAACCACTATGAGCTTGGACGTCTGCCTTCACAGACACCGTTACTGTACACCACACTGTCTTTTCCAGTTGGGGGATGTCCTTGAATTCATGGCATGAGCCCAAAAGCCATTTCCAGTGGAATTTTTCTCCCTATCAGTTAACAGTGATGGCAGAAAGATTTCCGCAACAAAGAGGAGAGAGTCATACATTACTGTCTATTCAGGAAATGACATTGAACAAAGAAGACCGAGAGAGAGAGAGAGAGACAGAAAGAGAAAAAAAACAACCTCAGCAGGAAGAGTGGGGTGGCATTATATTCTCCTGCTTCTGTACGTTTTGGAACGGGTCCACTGTGGGCTGAGGGAAGATCAGTCACGACGACAGCCCCCCACCGTGTTTCAGAGAGTGTGTAGTGAGATACTGCAGTAATCCCCTCCACAATCACACACTTTCGCCTCGTGCAGAGCCAACATGGAAACACACATTGCAGCAATATCGCCTCCACCCCCCCCATCCCTCTATACCCCTTCCATTCCCACTCACCACCTCCACAACTACAGTGAAACTGGGACATGGATCAGATTCATGGGACCCATAGAGGCTCCTCGTCTCCCCCTGACTGTCTCTCTCTAGGGCAACAACACATTCTCTTCTCTTCTCTATGCTTGAACAACAATGCGCAACATTCAAGGAAAGCACTTAATAGGTTTGATTTCAAACGCTCATCGAAGATTTCTTATGACGAGGTGCAATGTGTCACGAAACGTTTCCTGATGTATGATCAAGCAAAAGCTTATAATTTCTTCTTGAGAAAAATGAGAAAAAAAGATGTGTATATGAATTTTTACTTCCAGATATAAAGCAAGCTTTTAATTCAACAATTCTACTAGTCAGAAAAGAGGAAGCACCAATCCTGATGTGTGTTCAAAAGGGGCATCCTTTCAGACAGCTGTCTCACAATCAAAAAGGTTAAGGTCAAATGCATAGCCAAATGTAAAACCTGGCCATGTTTTATCACCTCTCTCTTTCTCTGACATATATGTGCTACATCTACGATACTATAACCAGTACACAAAAACAAGTGCTGAAACTTGTTTCTGGTTTACCAGTGCTTCTGGGTGTGAGTGAGTATTCAGGAATGCAGATATTCCAGTGGGATTCTGCTCAGTGCTCAAAGCTTGTGTTTTCTTTGAGAGCCTTTCTCTCTCTCTCTCTCATTCTGTCCCTCTCTTTCTCCTCTTTTTTACCAGCAAAAAATGAGGGTGATGTGAATTTGTAGTGGGGCATAATGTGCACTGAGAAAGATGAGAGCATGACAGAGTGGAATGTGTTGAAACACTACACTAAAACTAGCATTCGCGTACTGTAATATTCCCAACCTGGTACTGTACAGGGTCAACCAGATAAGACAACTGTATAAAGGATTAGTGTGTGTTATGTTAATTAATAGGCTGGAGTGATTACTGCATATCCACAGTAGGCTTTGCTGGACATGTTTAATACTCTTATGGTCATTTGATGAAAATTTGCATTGGTGACAGCTTAGTAACAGGGTAGAGGAAGGGGCTGTTTGGCTGGAAGGGATGACAGACTGCGGAGGTGTTGGTTCTGCTGTGCACGGGGGCTTAACGGGCTTCCGTGCCTCGGCCGGAGGGGCCCCCGAGATCCCATAGTGCCAAAGAGACACTAGGCAGGCAGGAAGGCGAGAGCCGGGTGACATCACCACCGGGCAGATCAGCGAACCGCAGCAACCCGCATGTCACCGGGGCCAGGGCCCCCATAGCTAAGCCGCAGAGGCAGCCTGGTGTCAGAGGCGAGCTGGAGAGTATGTCCTCACAGAGCTGAGCCGACCTGAAATGGCCCCCACAGCAGCACGCTGGAAGGCCTCCATCGGGGGACTGGATCAATGCTCCAACTTCGCAGGAGGTGCAGCACAGCATGGCTGTCCTTTTCATCGTTAAGAGAGAATCTGTTTTTAATTAAGTCAACACTGACACGTCACTAAGTTGTTTCTTTACTAGATGAATCACTCACTCACCATAGAAACAGGATCATGTTCTAACCATGCTATCATGCTGCTGCAGCTGTGTGTCCCCACAGCCTGTTGGGTGGCAGAGCAGTGGGCACACTAAAGAGCCTTGGGCACGTCTCAGTCTCAGTCTCTCACACTCGCACTCTCAACTCCTACCACGGGCAGATTCACACTAAAGAGCCTTGGGCACGTCTCAGTCTCAGACTCTCACACTCGCACTCTCAACTCCTACCACGGGCAGATTCACACTAAAGAGCCTTGGGCACGTTTCAGTCTCAGTCTCTCACACTCGCACTCTCAACTACTGCCACGGTCAGATTCACAAAACACTCTTCAGACTGAATTCTGACTATTCAGAGTCATCCAGAACACACTATTCAGACTATTTGACATGACACTTTTTTCTCTGGTTCCAACCGAGCCTTGAAAAGTCCAAGTTAATGACAGTTCAGTCAACAAACAAATGGAATTATTTATTTTCAGTAGAATGTCGATTTTCAGTGAGATCATGGAGAAGAATGAATATGATTTATTAAGAATATTTCATTCACATTATGTGTTAAAGTGTGTATTACATTATAGTTAAGGAAGAGGAAATATTTTTTCTTTTTTTCTTGCAGGAGCAGGTGGTGAAAGAGAACATGCAGTTCAACTGGCTTTGTCAGTGATAAAACAAGCCCATACTTCAACAGTCAGGTGTTTTTCTTGTCCTGACTGAACTCTTCACAAACATTCCCCCTTTTTCACTTTCTCTCTCAGTCTCTCCATCTCTCTAATCTCTTTGTCTATCCGTCTCTCTGCTAGTTCAGGCACACAAACCTACCTTTCCATTTTTGGACTTGGCCCTGTGCATTTCTGAAGATATAATCTTTACAATCTTCTTTTTAATGGAGAATTCATTGCATACAGCTGTCATATGCCTTTTAAATAGCCAACATTCAAGACTCATAAACTCCCTTTAGGCAAAGCAGGATCTGGAGTTTTTAAATCCAAAGAAAACAGGTGTTGAACTCTATAAATTCATCTACAAGAATATTATAAGATTGTTCAAGCATTGGCACTAACTGAACAAAACAGTAATGAAAGAAACAGATTTTCCCCAATACTTTGCAAGGAGATTTCTTTCATTGCTTGATTCCAAATATGCTATTAGAATCAGTGATTAGAATCTGAAACTTGAAATGCACTGTTATGTCTACCCCCAAAATATAATCCTTGATACGTAAGCAGCCTATATCAAACCGACAATGTCCAGACACTGAGAATGTCATTTGTTCTGTGGGGGTGGTGAAGCCAATTGGCTTTGAGTATGACAGGAAAGCCAACAGGGAGACATCTTTGTCCGCTATAAAGTGCTGAAACGGGATTGGAGTTATTTCTGAAACATAATACAATTCATCTCCCTTGGTATACTCTAATTTCTCTGCTCATAACGCTGTCCCACTTAGGTCCCTGTGAATATGTGAACAGCACTACTGGGCAGGAGCCCAGTGGCTTGCACAGGCAGAGCTCGGGTGGCTGGATCTCAAGAAAAGAGGGTATTCACAAGCCCTATCTACCTCTCTGTCACAAAACTGCTCCATTTCCATAAGAAAACTCACAAATAATCTCTCACTCAGGAGATTTCCTGTCGGTGATAACTTCATTCCAGAAACTACAAAAATGTGGTGGGTAAGGATAACAGAGTATACTGTACATTAGACACTTCTGTGTGACACATAGGCACTGGATGGGGGAGGGGTGGGGATGTTTTGGAGGAGCCTCCCTGAAGTCTCAGCATGTGGTGAACAGTGAGGCAAAAAAACTTGTTTAGTTGGAGGAAGTGGCTACACAGTAGAGGGAAGACTATGCCTTTCATTAGCCGGCATCAGTAACACATGCTAGCGTGGAGGCCTTTCGGTGAGGGCGCAACTTTAGTCACGCACAGACTCATTCATTTCACCATGCTGCCCACATCTTGTTACAATTTCAGAGATGTCATATTGACTACTGTGGTCACGCAGTGTCAACCATCGAAAAAAGGGGGCTTGTTTCGTCCCCTGCTGTGCTCATACTTTCGTCGAGGTTCGTGCCCGCAATCCCAGCCGAGGGTGAGAGTGAGTCCTCGCTAATCTCCTCGGGTGTCGATGATTTGGTGTGGAAAAGCTATTCCTCAGCCCTCAGTGCAATCATTGTGTTTTGTAATCCTCTTTAACCCCTTGAAAGTAACGCCACACCTCTCTGATAGCAAGTCGAACGCTTTTAGGGTCTGCACGACAGACACGCTGAACTCTCTGTGCCGCCCACCTGATTGTCACATGCAAAGTGATCAGAATGAAACATGGCCCTTATCCTTGAGAATTTGGTTATTCAAAGTCAATTCAATCCAGAAAAGGCTTGAGAACAGATGGCTGACAGGTTTAAAACCATTTGGATTTTATGGTCAGTGTATGACATTTTGAGAGATGCGATACTGAGATTAATGAGTGCGTCATTTTTTAAATGTGTTGTCTTATTTCTGTTTCATAATAAGCAAAGTGTGCGTACATGACTGAACTGAGCAACTCGCATACCCAGTATGCCGGAACCTTCTGTGATATAGCTATGTCTTGGCAAGACAATACTAAGTTGTTTTTGTTGATTGAGGCAGGCAAAAAAAAATTATATTTCTGCATGGCGGCTGAACCAGTTCCATTGATGTCCCCAAAGGCCTGCATCACAGCCAAGGTCCACTGCCTAGATGCAAAATGTCCACAAAATCAGTCTGTCAACATCTCACGATATAACACGTCTAGCTATTTACCCACGAGAATGATGTCTGATGCTCCGGAGACCAGCTCAACAACAACAAAATCCTGAGTGAGAGAGATGGATGAAGAAAATCAGTCAGTTGAATGCAATAAGTTCCAATGTTTCTTGATGACAACCAGAGCAATTCTTAATGTGACTGAGGGGTGTGCTTGTGAGCTGAAGTGTTGATTGTTTTCAGTGTTCATTTTTCAGGCCTGCTGAAAGACTGAGTGAACCCTGGCAGATATCAGAGGCACTAAATAAGGGGATGAAGATTAATGAACAGGGCTGGATCATTAACAGGCCCTTGATTGCCTGAGAGGAGGAAATACATTAACAAGAGGAGAACTAGAAGGACAAGAGAAAGAATGGAGGAGGAGAATGGCAGCTCGAGCCTTGGTAGACATCCTCCCGGTGTGGTAGAAATGGCTGTTTTGTGCTACTTACTTTCTTTTGTCAGTAGCCAGTTAGCGTCTTATCTTTGACTCGACCCTGCCACCCTTCCACCCTCTTCCAGAATCTCTACATCCCCCTCCTAAACCCAATTTGGTTCCTGGCTGGATGTCTGGGGTGAAAGCTCTTAAAAGCTATCTCCATCCAGCAGGATCAGAAAGGTAGACCACTCATCCATAAAAAGGGCGTGAACAGAGCCTACATCAAAACATTTTTACTCATTATCTATGTAAAGTTCCTCTTTTGGAGTAAATCATTCAATCTACTCCTATCCTGACTCTTGCTGGCAGGAATAGTAAGGTGGCAATTACTATTGACCCTTGATGTCAGGCAGGTGTTCCAACTGATGATGGAGTGTTCGTAAGAACCGGTTAGTGTGTTCTGGATGACATGTGAATTGTATAGAACAGCATGTACGTAGCATACAAGATATTTTTAAGCGTGATTTTACGTACTTAAACATAGTATTAGACATAATTAAAGCTAAGAGGGGCCTTGTGGCAGAATACATTCGGAAAATATATGTTCGGTTTTGGGTTTGCTCATAAATAAATTCATCTGAAACCATGCTGTGCTTATCATCGTGGATATAATATGTAATAAATATGGTAATAAGCTCAGACCATTGGTTTGAATTTAAATCAATGCCACTGTGCTACTTTGTACTATATCATGGGTTACTCAGACACTGGTCTGAGCTAAAAACGTATATCAAACCAACATATTTCAAATACCTCAAGCTGATTATCTTGGCCAGATGGAGCTCTTTGTCCCGGTTCCTTAGATGTCAGCATTCTTGCTCTTATCAAAAAATTTGCTTACTTGCAAGAAGTTATTAAAGGCAAAAATCAATAGGGGGAATGGATTAACGGAGGCAACGATCTATTATCTGCGTCGGGTAAACGTTAATCCGCACATGAAAGTGCTTGGTGTCTCGCCTAACACTGTGTGACAGCCGCATAATGGAGTTCCCCCCAGAGCGTCATCGCCTAAAACTTACAAGCCAATGTCATCTTTTGTCGGCTCCCGATCCGCTTCCATTCTCCGTACATGGCTAAAATTTCAGGCTAGGCCACGGGGATTTGAGAGCAAAGCTGGTCTCTGGGCCCTGGAACAATGCCACGGGCGCTCGTCTTGAAAGGCCAAGGCTGGGCTGGCAGCCTGCCACGTCACTTCCCTGAGCCTCTCCTGCCTCTCGGCAGCACATAATGAAGCGGGCAGGATTGGCATGCCCAACATCTGCCCAATAAATGAAGACTTGGAAGGGGGGGGGGGGGGGGGGGGGCAGAGAACCTTGAAACCAGTTTTAATCAGAGCCATTTTAGTCTTGAGGATATACAGTATACTTTTTAATCTCACTCTGCGTGTGTTCAGGAAGAGGGTCAATGACCCGTAGAGGCTATATATACATGCAAAGGATAATTACCCTTCTATTGTTCGGCGGGTAGTCTGCTGCCAGGTCTACGATAAGACAAAAATAGCAAAATAAGTGAAATCAGACAACCTTGCAAGTCGCCGTCTGCAACAGGACCAGCTCAAAACACTCTGTCCATGTCGACCTCAACTTCAGACTGACAAACACACTGGGCCCTAATTTCATTGATGGCCAGTGCAGCCAGCAACACACAAAGTCTGCCATGCATGACCTAAAGCTAATTTAATTACTTAGCAAAATTATTTTGCTAATTTCATAACATGAGCAAGATTCTAAGCACAAACATGGGTGGGTCAGTGCAGTGGTGGGGTGTGACATGGGAGTTCCATGTACAAATGACTTCCTTCAAACCAACACCTTTTTCCGTGAAACTTTTCTCCATTATAGAAGAATTACTGAGCTCTGTGTGAACATTAATGAGATACGGTTGGTCATTGTGATTGGCTGATAAAGAATGACTTCATTGCCACCCTCACTAATTACTCAACTCATGTTAAAAAATTTTTCCCCCTGCTTTGTGTCAATGAAAATGGCATCCCTGCCTATTCTTACTGCTGATGTGCAAAGCCCGTTCACAGTGCTCGTTGCACTATAAAGTTAAGGCCCACTGAATGCATTGTACTTCTGTTTCTTCTGAGCTATCACCAGTATTAGTCAATCTGCCTCAGCAGTGACATTCAACCACCATTCAATCTATTCATATCATAATAAACCCCGATGGTTGGTATGGATTGCAGCCTTTATAAGTGGACTTTTCCATTCATTTTCCTCCCGGCTTTGAACACAGACGTTATTGTGTAGTATTAGGACAAAATAGTGTAATGGAAAGTCCACTAATACCATTACAGGAAGAATAGCTCAGTTCCATTTTGGTGGGGCCCCCTGCTCGGCACGAGAGTGGCTTCTGTTTATTATCAATCTCTGGCTGCCAGACTGTAAGGACAAGCACATCTAGCGTCATTAATCTCTCTTCATGTAACTCTTTTTGTTTATGTATTTTTACAGCTCTCCTAATGAACTGCATGGCCCGTCTCGCCATCCAACGCCTCATACGTCTGCGGTCTGTGTGCAACGCTGCATATAGATTTGGATTAACATGTTTGCTCGGGGAATCGTAGGGTTTATACAATGTTTAATTGGTTGACTAAATACTTTCCAGTCTGGAGCACCATTTGCTGATTGCAGGAATTAGTATCAGCGGTCTTACAGACTGCATGATTTCAGACTATGTATACATAAATACACATTCTTAAATGTGTATATGCACGTTTTAATGGTCTGAACACAGTAGCTCAAGCAACACCTCCATTTTCCAGAAAGTGCAGAACTACTCAAACTGTGATTAACTGATCATTGGAAAGAGGTGGGTTGGCTGCAGGTTCTGCTCTCGCCAGTGTATAGATGGTTTCTACGCCATCTGTACGAAAGTCAAAATGTCTAAGATCTCCAAGCCTTGTTTGATATAACTCATATAACCATGCAAATGTTTAGCTGCTGTTAAATGTACAGACCACTCAACAAATTCCAAGAAATTCTTGGCACACTGCCTCTTCTCTTCCTCTCTCTATCCCCTATCCGTCTCATATCTAAGACTAGAGAGTGAGACCATGTATAACTGCTCAGCATATGAATCATGTCAGGAGCGAGAGAATAAAAGAGACAAAAAGAGAGGGTGAGAGAAAGAACTACCCAAGATGATAACACATAGGTCATATGTGGCTCTGTCACGGCAGCTTGAGGTTGGATGGTTAAATCCCTGTTTATAATAGGATTGCCTCTCCTTCAGACGCCCCATTCAGCACTCGTAGCAACTGGGTCTCATTCATCCCCTATAAACAAGCATGGAGGCCAGCCAAAAGAGACATGGCAGACAGAACTGCCTGCTGTGTCAAGAAAAGATGAGCAAATGTGACCTTCTTTCCCTATCATCACTTTCGATAATTTATGTTGCTGAGACATTGTGGGGTAACCCGGCAGTATATCACAGAGAGAGAGAGAGAGAGAGAGAGAGAGAGAGAGAGAGAGAGAGAGAGAGAGAGAGAAAGTAGAATGCAGAGAAAACAAATGATTCATGGAAACTTCTGATCCCCCTGAATGTGACCGAATGTGTAACTTTGTTGCCCGGGTGGAGATCAAAAGGGCCTGATTTTAGCTTGCAAAAAAGCTTCTAGCTGCCTTCCAATTATGAGCTGGTTCTCTTATCCAAAAGCGAGTTTGTGAGGATCTTGCGGTGGTGCGATTTCTTTCACTCGTTTACAGGAAAACAAAGCACGCCCTTTTGGAACAAGTCCTTTGTGGGGGGGGGGGGGGGGATGTGACTGGAGGTGGGAAGCACAGGGCCAAGAGCAGACATGCTTGATCTCTGTGACCCTGCCATTTGAAAAGCACTTCGCAACCGGCACTGAACCTCCAGCGCCCCGAGTTCAAAATCTGGCAAAGTGCTGGGGTGTGGAATGCATGCATAAAGCACTTTGATACCGTATCATGTGTCCAGGAAATTAAAATCAGAGGTTGCACAGGAAAGAGGGGATGGACAGAATCAATGCTCAGAGCCGACGAACAGTGCACAGAACAAATATTCCCATAATTTAATTTTAATCCCGTAGCAGCTGCTCCGAGCCATAGATTAGGCCCATGAAAGGACAGAGGTTGGGAAAACAATGCAGGTCTTTGTCACAGATAGACGGATGCAGAAGAGCTGTCATCGGAAGGGTACAAAAGAACATGACAGCACTGTGATCTCTCATGAAAATGTGGCATGTCTGAAAATGTGTTTATTTCTGGAAAGAGGGATGCACAGCACAGCACAGCAAAAACTAAAGGTTCTGTCAACGATGGTTTCATCTAGGTCTGCTTGCTAACATGGCCTTTGAAATGCTAAAGAAAAAATCCATACCAAATAATGATCAAATGCATTTGCTGCTGTCTTGGTGATAAGGATCTAAAGGTTCCTGAGAAGGTATTTTAACATATCTTAACAGATCCAGAAAATGTACCAGCAAGAGCCATTTGACCAGATGACTTAGTCAAACCATCTCTGTCTGAAGCAGATTGATGAGCAGGTCATTAGCTCTGTGGGAGTCCAAATCCTTCTCTCTTTCCACTAGCATGCAGGTCTCGCTTTGTCCCTAAGGTGATTCTCAAGTAAACGAGGACTGTGTGACCCAGTGACGTGTGCTTTGGCTCCAGAAAATGGCTTAAAATACTTAACACTTAATTTGTTTCGCACCGACAATGTCTCACTTGTTGCCAGGAAAAACTTTAAGTTACCCCTCGAGCTGTTTCACAGGATGAACGGAGCAGCCAAACACTCAATCTCCATTGTTTACGCTCTGTCGTCCCCCCACACCCCCCCTGTCATGCATACCGTTGCAATTTTCCCTTTGTTATCCTTCCCTTTGGTACAGTTTCCATAACAGTAGGTTTTGGAACTCGAGCATTGAGTAAAAAGTGTATGATGTATCCTCAACTACTCCAGTTTCAGAGGACTTTAAGCAAGGTAGAGATCTGCTAAATCAGAGCAGAGATTTTGTCTGGTATTTGTATGACAGATCAAGTTCACACGTGATGTGACATGTACAATTAAAATGGAGGCAAACATCTACATTTGCATGGTGGCTTCTGATTAGTGAACTGAAATGTTCAGAGAACTTTTTCAGAGAAGTTTAATCCTGCATTGTACTTTATCAGTGAGAGAGGGAGAGAGAGAGGGAGAGAGATAGAGAGAGAGAGGGAGAGGGAGACGCAGATGATTCCTGCTTTTCCCTGTGATCACTCCCCAGGTGTACCACTGCAGGCGTTATAATTTGGGCTCACGATCGAAATTCCAGGTGAAATTCCCATTTCTGGGGAAGTGCCTGAATAAACACTCCCAGGGCAGAACCCTAGACAACGGCGTGCAGCAGCCCTCAGTAAACAAATAAGCAGGGCTATCATTTCAACCCACCCCGTGCTCTTTAATAAAAACGCCCCAGTCATTAAAATCACCTATTCATAGGCTCCCCCCTGAAATAAATCAGATGGTAGAAAATTCCAAGCCCGTCCCATAATAAGCATTCTCAGGCCCCTGCAACGCCAACATCAAACATGGATCTTACATTCCTGCTGATAGCCACATGCGTGCCAACTCAAAATTAGATTTTGCCATTCGGCCAAAATGTGACGCCCCTGTATTTTACTTGCAGTCTGATTTTCCCTTCATGGAGAGCCATTTTTGCTTTGACTTTTCAGAAATAATTCCCCTGACGGCTCTGATGCCTTTTGATGAGCCCTCGCAAGAGAGACCGTTTGGATTGTTTGGGGCTTTTGTGCGAGGGTAAAGGCCCCATATCCTCTGAATGAAAGCAGGCCATAAGTTGTATTGTGTGCTACAGCTGATAGAGGCACTACTGCACATCAGGGATGAGCCCGTTGACAATGGGTCTAGATGACGAGGTGCAAAGTTGGGAAAAGACAGACTGCATTGCTATGACTATGGGACAGATATCTCATCTCACATCAGAAATTGCTTCTCTGTGTCAGGATCTTAAGCAAGATTAGATGCTCTCTCAATAGAAACAAATAGCATTACAGCATCTGCGATTATGTAAAATGTAGGTACAATTGCACAAGATGACTAATAAACACGGCCCAGACTAACTCTGGATAAGTGTAGCACCAGTAGTACCAGCATATTTTGAACTAGAAAATGCATTTCCTGAAGGAAATACCAGTGCATGAAATGCAAAAGTTAAGAAAGGAAGAAGAAAAAAAAGAAGAGTGAAAGAAGGAAAGAACAAAGAAAAGAAGAGTAAAAGAAGGAAAGAAGTGGAAGAAGGAAAGAATAAAGGAATTAATAAAGGAAAGAAGAGTGAAGAAAGGAAAGAAGAAAAGAAAGAAGAGTGAAAGAAGGAAAGAAGAAAGGAAAGAAGTGAAGAAAGAAAAGAAGAGTGGAAGAAGAAAAGAAGAGTGAAAGAAGGAAAGAAGAAAGGAAAGAAGTGAAGAAAGAAAAGAAGAGTGGAAGAAGAAAAGAAGAGTGGAAGAAGGAAAGAAGAGTGAAGAAACAAAAGAAGAGTAGAAGAAGGAAAGAAGAGTGGAAGAAGGAAAGAAGAAAGGAAAGGAGAGTGGAAGAAGTAAGGAAGAGTGGAAGAAGGAAAGAAGAAAAGAAAGAAGTGAAAGAAGGAAAGAAGAAAGGAAAGAAGAGTGAACAAGAGTGGCTCTGGATAAAGACAGTAAAGAGAGAGTGAAGAGGGAAAATATTGAAAGAAGGAGAGAAAATGGAGTGAAGCAGAGAGATGGAGTGTGAGAAGAAGTAGTGTGAGAGGAATAGAGAGAAAGATAGAGAGAAAAAAAAGTAGAGTATGGAAGGTGTCTGTTAATATTCCTAGTTATACAGTTGAATGGAGAGGGACAGAGAGAAGAGGAGCCTTGGAACCTTGGCGCAGGTGTCAGTGAAGCACATGTGCAAGCCAGGTTAATGACCCTATTATGATGTCATAATGGCCCAATGTAAGTCAATGGGAAAATTTGTTTTAGTTTTTCTTTAATATCTTAAAAAGTATAAAGTTCAGAAAATTCAAAAATACATAGCATAAGTGTCGTTTACAAGACCTACGCAACAAAGTTTGAACGAAGTTTCTACGTTAAGCGGTTCGAGCTGAATTAATCGCAGAAGTCGGTAAGAAGAAGAAGCTGCCTACTGCTCCTGGGGGGTCCTTGAGGAAGGACGGTCCAGGATGGGGAAAAAGCAGAAAATAAATTCACCGCGACCTCAGGCCTACCTGCGTGTGTGTGTGTGTGTGTGTGTGCGTGTGTCCTGTCTCGCCTCCATATATGCACGTGTGTGTTCCAGTGTGTCGTGTGTGCCATTAAAAACCTGACAAAAGTTTGTAGCCTACTTTATGGGGAAATTACTACAACTAGGCGCATTCATGTTAAGTCTATTGATGACACAGGCCTCCTTTAGCGCCTGAGATTATCCAGTGAAACTGATTGAATAGTTGATGTGACTGAGTTATCATTGGGCTGGCGTCTAATTTGACCTGTTCAGCTGTTAACTCAATGAAATTGGTGAGTATTTAAGTAAGTAAGACCAGCTGCGTCTGATAAACTGACAAGGAGTTAAGCGATATCGTTGGTGTGACATCAATTTATGTTAATTGGGAATAACTCGCTTTGTATTTATACCCAACTGAAAGGGCCGCGAGACAAGCGTTTGGGCAGCTCGCTGTTTATGAAAGAAAATTTTAAAATGAGGCTTAAGCCAAACAGGGATGTTGTTTTAATTTTCTGTGTTGGCTTTCTTTGTTTCAGCCAAATATGCTGTGTAAGCCTCGAAATCATGCGAAGACAAGAGAGACATGGAGAGGAAAAAAAACGATGATGTTCGAGTGGGATATTCCTGATTTTGGCCCAGTGAAAAATGAGGATAGCTTTAACATTCAAGCTGACGCTGCTGAGCTGGTTGGTGGACAAGATGTCATTGATGACTCCAGTTCTTCTAAGGCAGCCTGGGCTAGTATGCGACCAACTGTGTTATGTACTAAGGACCTCATGAAGTTCTCGACACAAGGCCCAGGATCCGCTTCACTTCAGCTAGACAGAGGTAAAGGGCTTATATTGGATAGTTTTAAAATATTGGGCTTCAGCCGACTGCTCGTTTTTGGTGCTGAAATATATTTTCAACAACTCACCAGGGCCTTGCTGTTATCAGCTACTCACTGACTACACTAATGCAAAGGCTTGCCAGATTCAGCAAACTAACCTTTTCTGTTCCTTCCTTGTGTGTGGGGTTGGGTCATTGTAAACTCTGGGAGAGAACCTGAGGACTTGGTGTCTTTTTGTCAGCAGGAGGAACACTGCTCAAGCTAAACCAGCTGCCGCAGGACTGTGGCTACTCTGTGTACAGGACCATACTGGGCTTTGTGTTTCTCATCCCCTATGATGGTTGTGATGTTATAAATCAGGTAGGTTTTGTCATTTTTAATTATAGGAGTCACTAGAAAGTGACTTAAATACAAAAGGTGTTTGAGTAAATGCGTTCATGGCACCCATAATGCATTTGCATTTTTTCTACCAGCTATGGAAGTTTAAAAACAATAATAATAATAATAATAATAATAATAATAATAATAATAATAATAATAATAATAATATTCCATGTAAGCTTGTTGTTGGATCTGCTGCTGACCATTGGGGTGCCCTAAATATTAAATTATGAAATCACACATACTAAAAATGTAGCTTACAAAATTCTTAAATGTAATTACCAAACCCCAACAACATGCAAGCTACTTGAAATAGAAACAAAGGCCCTAAATATTGTATGTTATATTGTATTGTATATTATATGAGGGTGAGATCAGCCAACCATCACACTCGGTGCCTTACATATAGCCTGATGTGTGCATGTACATGCCCACTGGGTGTACATGGCTTCTGAACCAGAATTGGTCCTGGAGATGATGCCAAAAAGACCCTGAAGTTAATCTTTAGCATTCCAACTCATGTAGGACTTTGTTGTTGTGTGTAGTTGTTTTAAAAACTGGGCATGACTTATTTTTTTAATGGTATTTATTTATTTTCCCTCCAGGGTGGCAACCATTTGCTCCAGATGTTATGGCAAGGCAATCCAGTAACCCTTTCTTGCCCCATGTCAACCCAAGCCTCTCAATCTCCTATGGATCCACCACTTATCCATCCATCAGCTCCCACTACTGAAGCTCCATGTACTACAGAAGCAACGTCATCCACTGCCTCTAAGCTTCCCCCACAACATCAGCAGCAGCAGCAGCAGCAGCAACAGTTGATGCACTCTGACTTCGTGTACCCAGGATACTCTAACCCTTTCATGCCAGTGAAGGCTCCCTACCAAACTACTGAAGCTCCAACTACAGAAGCAACTTCATCCACTGCCTCAAAGCTTCCCCCACAAGATCAACAGCAGCAGCAACAGTTGATGCAGCAGCAGCAACAGTAGATGCAGCTGCAGCAGCATCAGTTGAAGCAGCAGCATCAGTTGATGCAGCAGCAGCAGCAGCAGCAGCAACAGTTGAAGAAGCAGCAGCAGCAGCAAGAATTGATGCACGCTTACCCCATGTACCCAGGATACAGAAACCCTTTCATGCCAGTAAAGGCTCCCCCTCAAACTATTGCAGCTCCCACTACTGAAGCTCCAACTACCACAGAAGCAACTTCATCCACTGCCTCTAAGCTTCCCCCACAAGATCAGCAGCAGCAGCAACAGTTGATGCACTCTGACTTCGTGTACCCAGGATACTCTAACCCTTTCATGCCAGTAAAGGCTCCCTACCAAACTCCTGAAGCTCTAACTACAGAAGCAACTTCATCCACTGCATCTAAGCTTCCCCCACAAGAGGAGCAGCAGCATCAACAGTTGATGCAGCAGCAGCAGCAGCAGCAGCAGCAGCAGCAGCAGCAGCAGTTGAAGCTGCAGCAGCAGCAAGAATTGATGCACTCTTACCTCATGTGCCCAGGATACAGAAACCCTTTCATGCCAGTAAAGGCTCCCCCTCAAACTACTGCAGCTCCCACTACTGAAGCTCCAACTACTACAGAAGCAGCTTCATCCACTGCCTCTAAGCTTCCCCCACAAGATCAGCAGCAACAGTTGATGCACTCTGACTTCGTGCACCCAGGATACTCTAACCCTTTCATGCCAGTGAAGGCTCCCTACCAAACTACAGAAGCAACTTCATCCACTGCCTCTAAGCTTCCCCCACAAGAGCAACAGTTGATGCAGCAACAGTTGATGCAGCAGCTGCAGCAACAGTTGATGCAGCAGCAGCAGCAGCAACAGTTGATGCAGCAGCAGCAGCAACAGTTGAAGCAACAGCAGCAGCAGCAAGAATTGATGCACTCTTACCTCATGTACCCAGGATACAGAAACCCTTTCATGCCAGTAAAGGCTCCCCCTCAAACTACTGCAGCTCCCACTACTGAAGCTCCAACTACTACAGAAGCAACTTCATCCACTGCCTCTAAGCTTCCCCCACAAGATCAGCAGCAACAGTTGATGCACTCTGACTTCGTGCACCCAGGATACTCTAACCCTTTCATGCCAGTGAAGGCTCCCTACCAAACTACAGAAGCAACTTCATCCACTGCCTCTAAGCTTCCCCCACAAGAGCAACAGTTGATGCAGCAACAGTTGATGCAGCAGCAGCAGCAGCAGCAACAGTTGATGCAGCAGCAGCAGCAGCAGCAACAGTTGATGCAGCAGCAGCAACAGTTGAAGCACCAGCAGCAGCAAGAATTGATGCACTCTTACCTCATGTACCCAGGATACAGAAACCCTTTCATGCCAGTAAAGGCTCCCCCTCAAACTACTGCAGCTCCCACTACTGAAGCTCCAACTACTACAGAAGCAACTTCATCCACTGCCTCTAAGCTTCCCCCACAAGATCAGCAGCAACAGTTGATGCACTCTGACTTCGTGTACCCAGGATACTCTAACCCTTTCATGCCAGTGAAGGCTCCCTACCAAACTACTGAAGCTCCAACTACAGAAGCAACTTCATCCACTGCCTCTAAGCTTCCCCCACAAGAGCAACAGTTGATGCAGCAGCAGCAGCAACAGTTGAAGCAGCAGCAGCAGCAGCAAGAATTGATGCACTCTTACCTCATGTACCCAGGATACAGAAACCCTTTCATGCCAGTAAAGGCTCCCCCTCAAACTACTGCAGCTCCAACTACCACAGAAGCAATTTCGTCCACTGCCTCTAAGCTTCCCCCTCAGCAGCAGCAGCAGCAGTTGATGCACTCTGACTTCATGTACCCAGGATACTCTAACCCTTTCATGCCAGGGAAGGCTCTCAGCAAAACTCCAACTACTACAGAAGCAACTTCATTAACTGCCTGTGAGCTGAAGCAGCAGGAGCTGCAACTGAAGTGGCTTCAATGACGATCAAGCCATCCAATCAAGTCCAGCAGCAGTTAATGGACACTGACCAGTTTTACCACAGTACCTTTTCACACCGCCCATGCCAGCTAAGGCTCCAGCATCCACTGCTGCTCCAACGACCACTCCATCAGAACTGCCAACAACCAGCTGCCCTCACAAAAAATTAGTCTGCAGGAGATGAACCCCTCAAACCTTTTTTTGCCAAGTTCCTTTATCCCTCTGATCTCGACCAACCGAAGGCCAAGACCAAATCTTGGACTCGGGTATTCTCACAGAAGGGGAACACGCCTGTTAGTCCCACATGACATGCTGGCTTTATTTACTTTTAATAAATGTCTCCAGACCAAGAGCAATTAAGAGACTTCAGTTTTCTGAATTTGTGTTTTTCTTTTATACCAGGAATCATGTGGTCACCAGGATGTGGAAGCAACCCTCAATATGCAACTTTGTGGCAATAAATACAATTGTTTAAGCAGCTGGTCATTGCCTTGTCAGTTTATTTGAAGACAAGATTAGTACCAGATTCATCCAAAACTGGCTTGAAATGGTTCTGGTGCCTTCACTTGAGTGTTCAACAAAACAATTCTCAATTTTCACCTTTATTAGCCAAACAAGCTTACCGTTGGTTTCAAATAAACTTGACTAATTTATCAACTCGAGGCTATTGTGAAGCCAGAAAATTACCAGTGGCAACACCAGGTTTTACATGGTGTTGCCATTGTCACAAACTGAATGTGTAACCAATACCCCCACAACTTGTTAATGGAATGTGTTTTATATATATATGCCCCACAACTTGCAAATGTGCATGCAATGGACTGGATATCTGGATCATGTCACTTGACTGGTATTCGTCTTGTACGAGTTCAAATGTCTAGGTACCAAAACAGCAGGTGGCATTACAGGGGCATCGGCCTTCTGTTTAGCTCTTGAAATGCCTTAGTAAAAATGGTGGGTTGTGCAACTAGAATAAAGCTGATTTTTCTATTGGTCAGAAACTATAGATTTTGGTTCTTTAAGTTTTCTAAACATCTTTGCGAGTAATTATTTTAGCTCCATCTTTTGTGTTAAGGTATCACATACATGGCTACATTGAAATATTCCTATAATGTTTGCTAGCTTGCCCTGGTTTGCACAGTGCATTCAAATGCAGCACTTTTCTCTTAACTGTTCTGTTTTTGATATCTGGATGCACATTAGCACAGAGCTCAGTCTCGGTCTCCAAGTAGGACACTGTGTTGGTATGGCGAGCTTCTGGCATGCTGCAGATCACAGAACTGTGGTGGGCTCCCAGCATGCTGCACGAGTGAGATTGTGTCATTTAATTTGCTTCGGGGTCCTGTTCGCCTGTTGTGGCTGGGGCTGTGTGGTGTATTGGAGCACAGGAATGGCTTATTCCATCATGACGAGTTCTTGTATGAGCGCTACCGATTCAGCCGACAAGGAATCATTTATTTACAAGGCCTTCTCGAGCCATTTATTGCAAACACCACACGCCGCAGCCAAGCATTGACTGTCTCACGGACTCTATGCATAACCTTTAGCTTTTTTGCGAGTGGTACATTTTTGTAGTGTCGGCGATGCGGAGAACAAAGCACTCATAATTATATGACAGTGATATTAGTAGGCTACACCATAGCATATTATTGTAGAAAATGATTAAGGTGGACTGGATGATAAGAATAGAGAGAAATGGACTGGATGATAAGAATAGAGAGAAATACACACAATTTATTAACTGCTTCAATTTATTGAATTTCATATTAATAAATGTACATTTAGTCATTTAGCAGACGCTTTAATTCAAAGATTTTACAAGGCAATGTAAAAATACACTTGGTAAGGAGAATCGAACTAGCAACCTTGCGATTAATAAACGACTCCTTTAAACAACTCCTTTACCCCCTGTACCACTGTCACAGTTTTTGTAATATATACATACATAGTTATCCCCGCCTACACAGCTCCATACACAGCTTCTTGTTTTGCTCTCGCAGCAGTGGCGCTGTTGGATTTTGCCATGATTATGGTCTTGTATTCTTCATAAGCGTTCATGATCATCTCCTGCTCGCCAGCGGAGAAAAAAAGAAGGTCTTTCTTTGAGTTTAGTAGCCATTGTACCGTCAAGAAATCATGGTTTTGGTTATCAATGTTTCCCCCTTTGAAGTAAGACGGGCACGCGCAATTGCCCTGATAAGTGAAGTCTGATTCGAATTAACAATACTGTTTAAGCGCGGATCAGCCTTGGACGAACCGAAATAGCCTGTCCTCAATCATCACGTTAATTTAAACTGGCTAATGGGACATTTGATCGACTTAATTGAACCACGTACGACAAATAGGGCCCTGCTCTTCTCCAGAGCTCTGGCTCTTGCTGGCATCTCCTCCTCCCTCATGATGACATCAGCAATCTTAGCCACTGCCTCAGGCTGCTCATCTGGTCTGTCCAGAGCTCCACTCCTCTCCATGGCAACCATCTCAAACAGCTCTTACGGCATTGAGCCTGTTGTTAATGTCTGTATTTCCTATTACAAACCTATGGTGTGTATAGATCTGTAATGTATGCCCTATACTGTCTATAGTTCTTTTTACAAATATATACAAGCAGACTGTTGTACATGTCTGTAGTTGTTTTACAGACTTTTACTAAAAAAAAAAAAAAACGTTCATCATCTGTCATTGCTATGGCCAGCTTTAATATGAAAATAAAGGCAGAGGTTATTATATTTGCTTCCTCCAGTGGTCCTCAGTCCACACACAGCATATCAAAAGCCTGATGTATTTACTAAGCTTGGAGTCTGACTTCAATTGTCAAACATATTCATGTTGTATCTAGGCACTTCATATTCATGTTGTTACAGTCGTACATGTTGTGTTGACTGGTTTGAAATATTGACAGGGTTAAAGCCATTTTTTTATGTCCTGTCGTTGTGTGTGCTTTTTAAGAATATTTTTTTTTGGACGTTTTCTTAAAAAAGTTGTGTGTCTCTTTGTGTGACATTGAATGACAATATATGTTAGGTCTACACTCTGTAACATAACTTTGTTGTAAATTTGCATATCTAACCAGCAGATTGGTGAAATATAGAAATTTCACTCGAGTCTCATTGAAGACAACTCATTTGAAAGCCAATTAGTCCCAAAGTGGCTTTGGTACATTTTTCAGATCAGAATTGAAATTCTCAAAGCTGTTCAACCTCTACATTATCTAATTACCTGTGCACATCATAACAATTTCTCATTCTTTTGAACATTTTGCAAATTAAGCACATTCATGCAAAAGGTTATGTACAATCATCTGCTGTTTAGTGTGTTTAGTCATATTTCACCATTGGGCTTTACAGAATCTTACCTTACTTGCATAAAAACATTCACAGGGATCTCATTCACAAGGGGTTTGTAAGAAGCAACATGCCACATTACATACTGTACGTGGTCATGTTGGGCTTTATTTACTTAAACAGCATTAGGTCATGGTTTGGTGGACTCAAGGGAATGCTAATTACTGTTGTATCTGTTTTACTCAGTGTTTGTTCGAATTGTTTCGAGAAATGCACTTACGGTTTTAGAAATATTAAGGATGATTTGAAAAAGTACCAAAGCGACTGAAAAAAACTGTAATACATGCCATTTGCAGTTTTCGATTCTTCAAACTAGAAAATGCATTTCCTGAAGGAAATACTAGTGCATGAAATGCAAAAGTTAAGAAAGGAAGAAGAAAGGAAGAAGGAAAGAAGAGTGGAAGAAGGAAAGAAGAAAAGAAAGAAGAGTGGAAGAAGGAAAGAAGAAAGGAAAGAAGAGTGAAAGAAGGAAAGAAGAGTGGAAGAAGGAAAAAAGAAAGGAAAGAAGAGTGGAAGAAGGAAAGAAGAGTGGAAGAAGGAAAGAAGAAAGGAAAGAAGAGTGGAAGAAGGAAAGAAGAGTGGAAGAAAGAAAGAAGAAAGGAACTAGGAGTGAACAAGAGTGGCTCTGGAGAAAGAGATAAAGAGACAGTGAAGAGGGAAAATATTGAAAGAAGGAGAGAAAAATGGAGTGAAGCAGAGAGATGGAGTGTGAGAGAAAGTAGACTGAGAGAGATAAAGAGAAAGATGGAGAGAAAAAAGTAGAGAATGCATTTCCTGAAGGAAAGAAGGCATTTCATGTACTGTAATTACAGGTGCAGTACCAGTAATGCATGTGTAGAATAGACAAACCTACTGTTCTAATGTGCGGTACAAGTAATGCATGTTTCTAGGGATGAACATGCTGTACTTCTGTCACATGAATAGCTGTCAGGGGATTGCACAGAAAGAGATCAGTGACAAGGACAGAACATCTGACAGTGGGTCACAATGGAACAATGGAAGGCCCCAACACTTTGAATGCTGCAATTTTGAAGACAAATGGAGCTCACGTTACAGCCCCTCTCAAGTCATTTTGATATAAAAGCATTGCTGACAAAATACATCTGACTTTGTCATACAACATCCCTCTTGCCTCATCATTGAAATCCCTGTGCAGCTCGCCTATAGCATTAAACACTTCCATGGTTCTCACCAGTGATCTCTGGGTTTACCAGATAAATCGGATGAGCCCATCATCACTCATATTCTTGAGGAGGGGGCGCTGCAGCAATCTCTTTCATCTCCTCTGTGCCATCCTTTGGCTCCGATCAGATGCTGGGGCAGCTCTCTCTTTAACTGAGAGGTAGATCAGTGCACGCTGAGATGAGACAACTTCTCCTTATCTGCAGACTATTTGGAGACCCAATGAGACGAGCCATGAGTCACGTCCAAACAAACAACCCAGGCCTGCATGTTTTAAGCCTGAGTGGTTTTCTCATAGCTGTTTTTTTCAGACACAAGTGAAAGTAAAGGAGGATATGCACAGTAAAATGTGGTACAATTATAGTAGCAGTTACAATGAATAAAGGCATTCATTTCTTTTTAAGCCTCTTGTCATGATTCAAATTTTTGTTAATCTGAGCCATTTACCCATGAACGCAACTGTACACGTCTTCTCTGATGAATCGGAAAATCTGTTTCATGTGTCAATAGCATGTTGCCAATTATCTTCTGCCACCTGACAAATCTTCTCTCACAGTCTCTGGCAGACGCCTCAGACATCATGGCCTGTGGCAAAGCATGGATGATCACACCAATTAGGCTGGTGACAGCAGCTGTGTCTATCCGGGATTTGGGATATTTGAGCCATATGGGGTGACAAAAGAAAGGACTGAAAAAAAAAAAAACACTTCTTCTGTGGACATCTTCATTTTCCAGTCCCTCCAGTCCCTCCAGTGTGTTGAGTGTTAAGCGAGGGCTGATGCAATGGCAAGTATTTGTTCATGTATACACACAACTACATACTTGACAACATTATTTGTGGTGTTGTTATGAATACTTTTCTATGGGTCTTCTAAAAGTTGTTGATACTTTCTTTGGAATGTAAGAGGGTTGAGCAGTTCTGTGTGATTCAGCCTGTGTGCATGGGAGCAGAACTAACACATTCCAAATCACCTCCTACCACCTCTGTTGCCCCGTTTACAGAAACGCCACATCAGAAAACCAGCCTGCGCACAAAGCAATCTGCGGAACCAGCCCAGAACGATTTAATCCCCCACGAAAGGATCATGAATGAATCCTTTCTCCCGTTCTGCTGAGATGAACCACTGAGTAGGAGGCAATAAAACTCCAAAAATGCTTCCAACATTTTAAGAGAAACGGCCCTATCAGAGAGAGAGAGAGTTTGAGAGGGAAAGAGAGAGTTAGAGAAGCCACAAACAGGACCTCTGTCTCCAGACAATGGCAGGACTCTGGCGGCATCTGAGAGAGCACTGAGGTTAGAGGGCCTGGGGTCTGTCCCACTCGGAGGTGTCCTGAGGTGGTGGTACAATGAAGTGGTTGTGTTGGTCCGCAGGAGTGGGCAGTGAAGGTGAGGTGAGAGTTCACCTTTCTCAGCAACTCACACCCAACCCCACACACACACACACACAGAAAAGGAAAGGAAAAGCCTTTGTCTGACTGGCTAGAGTTTCTCAGACAGGGGGCCACTGCGGTGTCTATGCGTGGGTCGCTCTGATTTCCTCACATAACAGTTGTTCCTGGTCCTACACTTATTTTGTCGTACCAGGGACCTCAGCCAATCATTGTTAGGCTTGAGGATGTGATGTCGTTCACATGTGTGAGGACAGATGCATTCTAATGCTAACTGCCACTAGATGTACATTCATGCCTTACTAACGCAACATAGCGAAAACTGTATAAGGACTATAGTGCAATGGTTGTAGGCTAATGCTGTGTAATTCTTTATATGACTTTTGAAAAGAGTTTGAGATAGCATTGTTGGCTAGCAAACTGACTATATCAAGTATTGAGGGAGCAGACTTTTCAAGCAGTGTTGGTGGTACAGTGGTTAGCATAGTTCCTTAGTAAATAGTTAATCTGTGTTTGATTCCTGACTAATGCAAAAAGAAAAAACAAGAGTGAGGCCGGGAGTCTAACACATGGGAACTGATTCACTTCAAGAGAATTATTTCCCTTCATATTAGTCCGCCTCTGCCTTTAAAACGAGCACAAAGCTGTAAAAACACATTCATATTGCCCCAGGGACAGCATACATGTAATTCCTGGAACGCGACATTGTAATCCCAGAATTACATATTGATGTTGTTCCAGGGAGTATGAATATGAATATTTAAGGAGATAAATAGCTTATAGAAATGAGGAAATATAGGCTATATGACCCATCCCTGATTGAGAAAGAGCAAGCTGAAGACCACCATAATGGAAGAGTAGGGGAAACCTTCACTTGCTGGCTTTGCCTGAGGAAGATCCTATGGGATTATTATTCTTAGCTTGTTTCTTTGTTTACCACTTTGAGCATGCACCTATTCAAAGGTTTGTGGCCAACTGCCACATTGTCCCATACAAACAAAAAGTATGTTTTATTCTAAGTATGTATGTCTCACGTCCTACAGGTAGTCAATAAGAGATGGCAGAACACAGTCTACAGCTGCAGGACCAAAGATGTGGCACCAGGCTGAACGGTCATGACAGCAGGAAGTTCTCCTGGAGGATCTCCTTGATTTTCATCAGTGTTTTCCTACAGTCATCCATAACAGTGTATTTGTGCAACACCTTTTACAAGCTATGTAGTATGTCATACATAGATAGATAATGCATGTTCTGAAGCTAGGGTATGATAGAGTGTTAATTCAAACACTGTTTATTTTCCACACAAAAAGGACAGAATGACAAATAATAGTTGACAATAGAATGACAAATACAATTTTAAACTCATTACAGTGGGACATCTTCTTGAGTGTGTCCTTCTGCATGCCAATATAAAGTTGTGAGACATTTCAAACGGATGATTTATTGCAGTTTAGCTTCTCTACTCCTAGTAATATGTGAGGGTGCTGATCTTCATGAAAATGCCCATAGTTGACCGACTGCATGGATGTATTTGATATTCATATACTCTCTGGAAAAACGTCAATATGTAATTCCTGGGACTATAATAATGTAGGCCTGACCAACAGAATGAGATGTAGCCTATGCTGTCCTTGGGACTAAATGAATGTCATTCCAGGAGCTACAAGTATGCCGTTCTAGGAACACAAAGTGCTGTGAAAAAGCAGGCCACTTCTCTCCTTCCTGATACCTCAGCTTTTAGCACCATTTACAGCTTTGTGTTCATTCTTAAGACAGAGGCACACTAATATGAAGGAGAAAGTTTTTATGACATTAGAAATATGAACAAAAATAAGGTCTAACAATACAGCATAAAGGACCTTACTGTATACATAATTCCCTTGAAGTGACACATGTGCAGGCTATTAAAAGCCACCATACAGAGATTCCCTTCATCACTTCCTTCTCTTCTTTTTGCATTGGCTTGGTCAACTACTTTCTCAGCAATAATGCTAAACACTTTACCACCAACACTGCTTGAAAAACCTGTTCCCTCAATACTTGATATAGCTAGCTAGCTACCAGTGCTATCTCAAAATCTTTACAACAGTCAAATAAAGCATTACACAGTGTAATGGTAGCCGGCAGGTACATCGCTGTGCAGTGAGTAAACCTCATTCCCCAATACCTTGGAGACATGTTAGCAAAACAAATGCTAGCACCCATGGGTTTTAGCCTCCTTGCTAGCACACCCATCTCCCATGTCCGAGGTTACGAGTTTGAGTCCTGCGCTTGTCTACACAACGCAAGTTACATTGGTGGTGTGACCGTGATTGGGAGTGAGGTTTAGGGGGTGAGTTCAACGGCAGCCGGCGTGTACAGTGCTGTGCAGTGAGTAAACCTCACTCTCTGACACCTTAAGAGATGTGTATGTGACAGATGCTAGCACCAATTGGTTTTGACCTCCTTGCCAGCATGCCCGCCTCCCATGCACGTAGTTGTGAGTTCGAGGCCAGTGTGGGACTGTGCTTGTGTACACAACATAGGTTAAATGTCCACCCCTGTCCCTGCAGAAGAGATGCTGAAGTGATGTTAAGTGGCTGCGAGCTCCAACCAAATTAATATAGGACCAGGGACAACTGTTACCCAAGGAAATCAGAGTGTGTGTGTGTGTGTGTGTGGAGAAGGAATACATAGTGAAATCCTCTACTTTATCATCTGTCCTGCATCGTTTAATCATGTCCACATTTGAAAACTGATGTTCACATGAAATGGACAACACCTGGCATAAGCTATTTGGGAAGGCTCTGATGGACACATGCTATCACATGTTGAAATGCACAAACATAATTATAAAGTCTGACACAAAGTTGCACCTCAGTTCAGTGGCTGCATGGCCAGGTTTCGGACCAAAACATTCTACCTTGAAAAGAGGTCAATGCAGCCCCTCTCACAGCCGTGTGCTCCTCCTGTGCCACATATGGTTTACACCCACAATGCAGGAGCTGCACCTTTGAAATAGTATCAGGGTTCTACAGGAGAGGCAGGTCTCCGTGTCAAGGCAGTCTCTGCGAGCACAACCTATCATTATGTCGGAGTGAGGGATCTGAGGGAGAGAACAGGAGTGGAGACTCTTTCAGACCAGTGATTGATGACAGTTCGCCTTGTCAGAGGCAGGGTTATGGTTCACTGCAAATGGACATAAATTATTCCCTTATGCGCCTCGAGTTGAGCCGTCTGACGGAGGGGGCATCAGAGTTGCTTTGCTTGCTTCACATATTTTTTTGTGAGTTGGGCTGTGAGTGAGTCTTACAATCAGGCTGTTATCTTGCCATCACGGTGTGGTTCTTGAACGATAGGATGGAAGTTTCTCGGTCCTAAAGAATATTTTCTAGTTCTGTCACTAGGCCAACAGTGCCCTCCCTTGCTCACTCGGCGCAGAGGCAACTCACCCAATTTGAGGCAAGTCTGCTATAGCAAATGGTGCTCTGATGGAAACTGTGTTGTTCTGTATCAAAGTACCCGTTTGACACCAACATACAAAATGTAACAAATGTTGACTAAGTTATGAGCCATAGGTACCTATTGACCTGCTCTGGTGTACCTAATGACTCCTAAGGTCTAGAAAAAGTGTGGGACTGCGTAGAAACTCATCCACAATGTACTTAACTCTTTTCAACAGGCTTTGTACGACACAGCGGCAAACAGAATTTATCAAATGTCTAGGTTGTCAGTTGTCAGCCTTCCCGTGTTTTCAACTCACCTGCATTCTCCTTCACAATGGACAATCAGTCTGGAGTAAGAGTAATGTTTTCTGAACCTGATACATGCTGACAGGTTCCATTCTTCCTAATGGCTTCTTCTTCACCACCTTGGCAACTCTTGCTAGGAGCTAAGCTTCTGAGCAAACATCTCAGAAGAATGGCACGTTGTCTTCTCCTTTTCTCTCTGTGAGAGGAGGGAGAACAAACAGGCATGTTTGGAGCTGTGTCACCAGCAGGAGAGAGAGAGAGAGAGAGAGCGAGAGAGAGAGAGAGAGAGAGAGAGAGAGAGAGAGAGAGAGAGAGAGAGAGAGAGAGAGACGACATTCTTTATTTGGCTATGTGTTGTCCATGTCATCACTTAGGCGTGGGCTCATGATTAACAGTGTGGGAGAGGAGTGCAGCCACGGGCCCCTTGTTAGCTCCACAGCGGCAGAACAAAGGCATCCTTCTGCTTTAAGAGCCTTAATGCAGTCTAATTATGAGAGGAGAGGAACACAACCAGTTAAAGTGTCCAGATTGGGACTCTCAATTGGAGTGTTAACCCATTAAAAATAATAAGCCTTTTTTTTCTTTTTGTGTGTGTGTGTCTGGAAACACCCTTGTTATTGTCTGCCCCCCCCCACCCCACCCCACCCCTCCATTTTTACTGATATTGGCTGCTCTGTTGGCTCACAGACGACTGGGTTCATTTCTCCACCTCAACTGACCCGATTTTACAACATGGACCCTGTCATATTTTTCCAGACAATTAGCGACAGAGAGGTGTTTCTCTATTTTTTGGTATGAGCAGATTTTCCATGGAACAGAGCTACCCCCTGTTGAGTTTTTATATGCGTTTAGAAGGGCCATCAGCACTGTTTTCACACACTCTCAATCTTGAACTCGTGCAACAACCAGACCTTTTGTAAAATTTGATAGGAATGTGTATTTTTGCGCCTTGACTGATTGATGGATTGTTTGCTATTCTTCCAGCTTAGCTCTGCACTGAAAAGTGAATATGGAGAACAAAAAAATAAGGAAAATAGTTATTCACATAATTTTACACATTATACCACCCATGCATGATACCACAAACCGCAACTAGGTACATTCAGGTGCTTCAGTAATAAAACAAGCCTCAAAGAACCACAGAATGAGGATACCAGAAAGATTTTTGTCAGTCTACATGTAAGGTTGTTTAATTTCATATACAGTACAGTATAGTATATCATAGTCTTCAGTCAGCTGATGTTTCACCACCGCAGCTTTCTCAACTTTGGATCACTGCACAAATGGTACAAAAACACAGACCCTTCCTGCACCACTTACTCAAAGGCCAATAAATCAGGCACGCTTTCTGAAGGGTGTCATTCACACCTCCTCCTCAGGGTTATGTATCAGGGTGCTACAGTGGGGCCTGCTGCTGTTTTCCAAGACACCATATTTAACCACAGACTCTTGCCACATTCCTGAGACCCGCATGTCTTCAGCCTGGACCCAGGCAGCCTTGACACCGAGCCACGGAGTCGTGTGGAGCGAGTCATGAGGACTCAAGGACGAGGAACAGAGCAGGAATGCCCAACATGTCTCATGCAGCTGTTACTAATGGACACTTTAGACATGTAACGCAATACCAGAATACGACCTCGCTCAGTCTCCCTCCGCCATAGTCAACAGTTAAGTCTTTCCTTGCTGCACGTGCTGGAAATACGGGTGCACTGGTGCAGGCAGTGCGTTTGAGAGCCACTTAAATGTCAGAAAGGCATACAATGAGGTACACACACTGTCTGCGGTCATGGATGGCTGAAATGTATCCACAGTTGGTTATGTTTTGTCGCCGTTGAAAGTTAATTGCCGTGATGCCGGGCGTGACATGGAGGTAGAATGCAAAACATTCCTCACGGCAGTACAAACTTGACCCGAGACTGAACTTCTTCTTGCAGTGTGACAGCCACTAGCATAAGCACAATCTCTCTGTTGACTGCTAAAACTGTAGCATAGCTGTCACTAAGTGGAATGAGAGGAAAATAACACTTTTTGTCAAAACACCCAAAAAAAAACGTTCAAATGCAGGCAATAAACATGTAGTCTCTGACCACTTCGAAGATGTGTGATGAAAAGACTGTCATCATGTTTGAGCTTCAGTATCTGCTAATAGCCCCTTTAAGGCCAAAGACTACCCTGTGTTGTTCTATACAACACTACCCCTTTAAGGCCAAAGACTACTACTAATGTCTTTCAGATGGGCTATAAACTGATCTTTATTGCTTATGAGGGGTTCATTCTGATTATAAATGTGAAATATGATTTAGATTATATATACTAGTAATATAAAGCTTCAAAAGTCTACAAATCTCTTTATTCAGTTCACAAAATCAAAAAGATTAGTCAGCATGTCATAATGTGCGATTGTGTGCTCCAATTACTTGTTTGTACTGCAGCAACAAACAAGTACGCATTTCTATTATCTACAACTCCATCAAAATCTACAAAATCATGACATACTAAAAAATCTGTAATGACCTCGTTTGACCTATCATATCAGTTCTTTCAAACTTAGGGTTAGATAGATGGTCCATCTTTAATGATTGAGTATAGACCAATTTAACCAAATTGGGACAACCATCTCATATCTTACCACCATCTATCAAATGCCGAGTCTGTTCATCCTCATTTGGCATGTCATTGTACAGAGTCCTCTATGGGCTGATGATTTGACAGATGGTGTTATTGTTGCCAGCCCAACATCACCATCACTGTAACACATGACGCACTACCTATGTCAGATATTTGCTCTCCTGCGGCCCTTCGCCTGGCCCCTGCTAACACACATATTTGGGGCTGAAGAGAGCACAGTTTGCACTGCTGTACAGTTAACTCTAAAGTACAAGGCAAAATATAAGCCTTATCTACTCAGTCTATGCTGACCCCTCTAAGGATAGTTTCAGAGTACCGTAAACCAAGAATTAAGGTTGCCGTCAGGTTGATGCCATGTCCTACGCTTTTTCTTACCATCTTTATTAATGTGCAAAGTGGTTATAATCAGTGCTACTAGTAATGTGCTTGAGCATCCACAAAAATACTCCTTGTTATACATTTTGCCAAGATTGTTGTCAAGCTTTAGTAACTGTGAGCAATTCAAGTCCAAAAGCAGCTCCCCTTGGGGAGAGGGACAGATATAGGGTTTCTTGTGAGAAAAGAAAACGTGTTATGTGTTATGACACATACAGTTGGTGGTATCCCCATCTAGTGGTCTAAACTTGAACTGCCTAAGGTTGACGACATTCAGTCTGCCTCTCACTCGCTTATACTTTTTAAGTTAAGTATGTGATAAATTCAGAAGGCATTCTCATAATAATAATAATAATTATTATTTTTTGTAAATAGTGACCTCAAAAGGCCACCCTTTCTAATTCCTCACTGATGAGACCACCTCAAGCACAAAAAATCAACATTCAGTCAGACACATGCTGACATTTAATTAAGCAGCACATCAGCTGCCACTGTCCACCATTAAGTGCAGTTGATAATGACTTTTCCCACGCAGGATCCAAAATCATTGATTCACCTGGGAAGTGAAGAAACTGAACAGCGCCGACAAATGCCTGTGATTTTGGCGCCATCTACTGAGGAACAAGAATACGGGCACTTCAGTTCGATCGAGGAAAAATAGTAACCCACAGCCGCTTCACTAGCCCTAATGTTAGTTAAAACCACAAATATGACATAATGCCACCTACAGCAAATGCACACCTGCACTTTTTTTAACAGTACAACGGGGTGATTTAACAACTAAATGCCTCCACAATCCATTTCAAACTCCCCTGAAGATAGACTAATCTTAATCTTGATGTTCTGTCTTCATCATCCATGAAAAGCACATCTGAAATATCTAACCCTTTTTAGTGAACCATTTAAACTAATTCTACAACTTTTTACTGGCTCAAAACCAAAACCAAATAACATGCCAGGAAATTTGCTGCTAGCAAAAGACGTTCACATCTGTTTTTAGGTAGGATCCTGAGGGGCTAAACATGAACAGCTTCCTCCAGCAGAGAGCACTATTTATCTAGGCTTAAGCACCATCCTGCCACTCCTGTTTTCACACTTCTAAATATCTTTATGAATTCCTACTACCTTCTGAAAGTAATATAAAAGATCCAAAAAACATATGTCTTCACATATTATAATGTGTTAGTGATAGCATTTACAAAATGACCACCACAATAAAGTTTAATATAGAATTGCCACTGAATTAATCATTTGCAAGGGAATGAGGCTTCCATTTGGCTAGAGACCGAATTGTTCTCCTGTTGTCCTTGCAACCCACATCACACTTCTAACGAAGCCACAGTTGCATGCAAAAGTTTGGGTCAAAATGTCTGTTACTGTGAATAGTTAAGTGAACTGAATCTCCAAAAGGCATACAGTTAAAGATGAAACATTCATTTCAACATTTTAAGCAAGATTAGTGTACTATTTTGGTGGAGGACAATTTAAGCGTGAAAAAAGGAAAAGAAGCACCGTGTTAAAATCTGGGCACTCCTTTCCCCAAGGTCTCAGACCTGAAATAGCTTGTCAGGGCCATGGCTTATTCACAGTCATCATTAGGGAAGGCCAGGTGGTGAAAATGTCAAAGCTTTATAAATACCCTGACTCACCAAACCCTGTCCCAAAAATCCTCTAAGCAGCTGCCCAGCTCTCTGAAAATGGAAATAATTGATGCCCAGGAAGCAGGAGAAGGGAAGAAGAGAGCAAAGCGTTTTTAGGTAGGTGTTTCCTCTGTTCGTAATGTCATTAAGAAATGGCGGTTCATAGGAACGGTGGAGGTCAAGTTGAGGTCTGGAAGACCTCAGGATTACTAGAAAGGCAAATCCAACCCCCGCCTAACTGCAAAAGACCTTCAGGAAGATTGATCAGATTCTGGAGTGGTGGTGTCCTGTTCTACTGTGCAGCGACACCTGCACAAATACGTTCTACATGGAAGACTCATTAGAAGAAAACCTTTCATGCGTCCTCACCAGAAAATTCAGTGTCAGAAGTTTGCAATGGAACAAGTCTTATGGATTGATAAAGTTAAAATCAAACTTTTTGGCCGCAATGACCAAAAGGTATGTTTCGGGAGAAAAGGATGCACCTCTCCAACTGTTAAGCTTGTGGCTTGAGTTACAGCCAGTGGCACGGGGAACATTTCACTGGTAGACGGAAGAATTAATTAAATTAAAAACCAGAAAATTCTGGAAGCAAACAACACACCGTCTGAAAAAAAGCTGAAGATGAAAAGAGGATGGCTTTTACAACATGCATGACCCTAAATACATCTAAAAATCCACAATGGACAACCTCAAGAGGCACAGGCTGAAGGTTTTGCAATGGCCCTCACAGTCCCCTGACAAAAGCATCATTGAAAATGTGTGGCTCGACCTCAAAAGAGCGGTGCATGTAAGATGGCCCAAGCATTTCACAGAACTAGAAACCTTTCACAAGGAAGAATGGGTGAAAACCACCCAAACGAGAATTGAAAGACACTTACCTGGCTACAAAACGTTTACAAGCTGTGTGAAAAGGTGAAGTCCCTCCCCCTTCTCACTTTGTTCCCCGGCACCTGTGGATGGGTCCAATTCTGGTGCTGCCACTCTTAAAAGGCGCACTCATTGTTGTTCGAGGGACAGACTGAACAGGCTGCAAGAAGCTGAGACAAGGTCCTAGACGAAACCTGTGCGACACAGTTGGACCTTGTCTGTTTTAATAGCTTTAGTTTTGTTCAGGGTATGTTTCTTTGTTTTGGGGTTGGGATTACCCTGGTGTATGTGCTTATGATTTTGGGGTTCACGTCCCTTGGTTTTTTGTATATATGTTTTGGGGTTTGAGTCCCTGTTGTAAATAAATATACAGCTGTATTTTTATGAGAAAGCCACTGTCTCCTGCGCTGTGTGTTCTCCTGACTACCTGCAACCACGATCCAGAAGCCTACATCCCACATCGTGAGATGGCCGGCTTGAGCGGTCTTTCACAAGCTGTGATACTTGCCAAAGGGAATGTTTCAATGCAGGGTGGCCGAACCTTTGCTTCAGGCCCTTTTCCTTTTTTTGTTATTTTGAAACTGTAAAAGATGGAAATAAAAAAGTAATCTTTCTTAAAATATTAAAGAAACATGTCATCTTTAACTTTAAACCTTTTGTAAATCAGATCATCTTTTAATTGCTTAGCAATTCACAGTAACAGAAATTTTGACCAGTGCTTTTGCATGCCACCATATCTGTTAGTTCCTAGTCTGCAAGTCTACATTCAGCAAGATGGCTCTGTTCCCAGAACCTCCGAAGGGCATTCCTCAATTCTCGTGGATTGGAAATAGGACTACAATAACACCTTTCTTAAGACCTTGGGCGGCGTTTATTGTATACTTCTTATACTTTTCCTATATGTGGTCTTTGTAGGAAAATGAACTGGCATCAACATGTATAACTTTTCTGTGCACCATAAAGAGTTCCCACCAGGGCCCATATTGTGTTTCATTGCATTAAATCTCCCTCTTTGTAAACAATATATGGCTTTTAAATCAGTGTATCCCGTTTCAGCTGTGTATCCATTTCTGCCTTGATTGGTGTGACAACACAATTTCAATGGCATGTGAGCACGTTCAAAGGGAATGATCTCACTTCACACCCTGACTCACATTAGTTCTGACTGCTCCAGCTGGGCACTTGAAATTAGAATTCAGTTTGTTTCACGTTCAGCCCTCGTGTGTATGTGTGAGTGTGCCATTGGTGGAGGTGGTGGTGGTGTTGTTGGGGGTTTGCATGTTTGGATGTGTTTGTGCTCATGGAAATACCACCTGGAACACTAACATAATCCACATGGAGTTTCTTGATAGCTTGCCTGCATTCGCACTGTTTGACCTCCCACTCTCACTCCCATTTAATAGGCCAATTACATTGGAGGATCTGGATTATGACAAAGCAGGAAGGACAGAAAACAATGAAGTTGGTCATATTTGTGACAAATAAACATTGGATATAGAAAACATATACTGCAAATACTTTTCAAAAACACAATGCCAACAAGAGATAAAATGTCAGCCTCTAAAGCTGCTTGTAAAACTGTAGAATGAATGCCTCAGCATCTCATGTCTCTCAGCTTGACTGTAGTTTGGCCAAAGGACTATACACCGTCACCCTCCAGAGGTGACAAGTGGTGTGTGTTTACAAATGATCCCCACACTGCACATGTGCTGACCACAGCTCATAACGGCCATTCAGTTCTTCATAGCATCCAACCAAAAAAACTATTTTAAGGACACATTGAAAAGTTCTAAAATATTTTATTGTTATTTATTTCATAATCAATGTTAGTACAGCAGCAAGACCTACAAAATATCGGCACTTCCTTATTCTTTTTAATCCATAGCACCATAATGATTTCATTAACACTACATATTGTACATAAAAGTAAATATGATTCTTTAAACATCTTTGGATTATATGTGGCACACATGCTTTGTACAACCTTTGTATCGTTCAGCCACAATGCCCTCTTTAGATTAAACATACTGCTTGCATTTCAAGTATGGATATTCAAAAAAATAAAACAATACACAAAAACAATTCACAAAAGTTACAAAATCTTTTGTTAATGGGAAAAAAAAGAAACTGTTTAAAATTTCTACACATTTTATGGCACATAGTGCGTCAAGTAATCTTTTAATTTCTGATACAGACCTCATAGATCAATTGCCTATCAAAAATATAATGATAGCCAAAGGGTTTCTAGCTGCTCAGCGAGTTTCGGTCTCTACAGTTCCTTGAATAAGCATCCTATTCTGCAACTACAATACTTTGGATAAAGCTTAATTCCCATATACTAGTCAGGTCTTGCTGCCAAATATGCCTCTTAAAGTTTCAGTAGTTAATGCATTTTCAAAAGCAGAATGGACTGGCCGGATGAAGATCAGTGCAGTACCACTGTGTTACAGTTGATTGTCTCAGGCCATGAAATGATCTTCTTTTACAACCACTGGACATTCTGCAAACCTATCCATGCCTTTTGTGTTGTCATGCTGGCCATGCCTCTGCATTCTCCATTCCTCAAAGAGAGCAGTGGTGGTGTTTTTCATTATGTGGATTCGCCCTCTAAACAGGCTGAAACCCAATCCACCCCAATGCTTTTCAGCACCTTCAAGCAAGATTGCTTTTTTTTCCTCTTTTTTCTTTTCTTTTTGACTACATATGGAGAGCTGTTGCCATGGAATCTGGGAACATTGTGGCTTGTGCACAGGGAGGAGTCTTACGTGCACAGGAAAGCATCCACGACACAAAGCAGGCTTGTAATTATGAGGAGTCCAAATGCCAAACCTGCTCAGTAAAAAAAGGAGGCTCTGCAACAGCTGAATTTCAAATGTCAGTACCTGACCTCTAGATGCGAGGTAATTTCAGTAGTAAAGTAAAGAGCACCATGTACAATTCCATCGCAGGTTATTGGTTATAAAACACTAGACAATATACAGTAATACGGTTCCTGTACAGGACTCTATTAGTAGTAGTCGTAGCACTGTGAACATGAATATATCTACATATAATTACAGAATAAATATGATCAAACATAAATAGTTGACAATACAATCAAATACATTTCATGGACATCCATGCTTGAGAGAGGTAGGGTGGCATGCACCTGGGAGCAGGGTTCGCATCAGATGTGCTCTGGAAAAAGAACCTGGAATAAATCTGGATTCACTGAATTGTTCCTTCTACTCTAATCTGAGAACGGAGCACTTGACATAGTATGTGTGTTTTAATCAAAACACTAAAGGCAGTGTGAAATGTAAAGAGTATAACCAATGTATAATGTTCCACAGAAATAACACAACATCCAAAAAATTCCAGAGGACGGATTATTAGCTGATTATCAGCCAGTGTGTTTGTCCTAACAAATTCTTAGAAAAGCACCATGTCCGAATCAATGTCTCTACAGTAATGTGACTTTACTAAACAATGTCTGATTTGAGGTTTTCCAGAGCACATCTTCTGTGTTTCAATCCCTACAGAGGTTTATCTCTGGAAAATCTGCCTGAAAGCACACACTGATACTCAGCTAGTTGGTCAGCCAGTTTTCTCAGAGAGTCTCTCAGTAGCCATCAAACTCCAGTGACCTTTACTCTGAAGACAAACGACGGAGGGCTGAGGACACTTCACCTTTGAAGTAAGGCAAGTCTGGAAAGTGGTTATGACGTGTGTACACAGGCACACAAGTATACAGAAATACACAGGCACCAGTTACAGTAGAATGTAGACATTTCTGAAGCTGATCAGACCTACAAACCCACTACAGGCTTTATCTTGAGTAATAACCAGCTTCAGTTCTGTATATACCCTAACTCTGTAAATTCATTTATATATTCATTTTTCTATTGCTACTTCAGGACCTAGACAGACATATGTTCTAGACTGAGACTTCATTTGAAGTACGATCACTACACCTCACTTTGTCAGCAAGTAGATGTGGCACACTTTAGTCCACAGAAAGTGTGGAACTATTCATTCTTCCATACTAGGAAAAGGATTTCACCAAATATTCCTTACGATTCCCCTAAAGTTGACTAAAGCTACTATTCCATTGGTACAGCCTCAGATAAACTGCTTGTATGTATCACAGTTGTGACAACCACATACATGAAAATTAGATTAAATCCCATTTTGCATGCTGTGTGCCAGTTCTAAAGACATTCTGTAGTTGGTTTGGTTTCTATTTTTTCAGGAAACTGTTAGAATAGATTGCTCTTAGGGATTTTCCATTGCATCACCAAAAGTAACTGAAGAAGATAAGAAACCCGACTTCATGACTTGACACAAGACACTCTTCCGATCCGTACCAAGTCTTGACATCAAGACCCATTAAGATGAGCCACCAGGTGAAACCAAAGAGGGTGGGCGAGTCGGACGGGGGAGAGTTGCTGTCACAAAGCAGTGCCGAGTCTGCTTTTCATATTCTGACACACGGACGCATTTGGTAACCATTAGAAGCATTAGAGCGGGGTTGCGAAGGGGAAGTTGGCCCGTCTTCAGAGTGCGCTGGTTCTGTCGAGGGAGGGGGGGGGGGGGGGGGGGGGGGGGGGTGCCTATCACGGCTCACGGGTCCTCAGACTTCACAGTACCATAGCTGCTGGGCGGAGGGTGATGAGGGAGTTCAAGTCAGACAGATGGGTTCACGGAGCCCTGTAGAGGGGTGTCTCTGTCTCGGCGCCTCTGGACTGGCATGGGACAAGGTCAGACACCGACCCTCACTGGACTTGGACAAGGAGGCCAGAGTGCGGGTGGGGGATGCACTTCCCACAGAAGCCGCCACAGCGGCCATAGATTCTGGTGCCGTCCTGTGTCAAAACACCATAAAACCATGGGTAAGAATCCAGGGTTGAGGAGAGAGCACAAATACAGAATACAGATGTTTACACGTAAATGCCGAGCATGATGCCAATGGAAACAGTCGTACCTCAGACCTGTGCACCTTAACTGAGACATAGTTGCCCTGGGAGACCCATTTGGTTGCCTCGGCGACCTGCAGTCCAGTTCCGGTGAGGTTTATACTAAACTGGCCCTGTGGAATCAATAACAGACAAGTTTTAAATCACTGGGATAAACTACCAAGAGGACAATTCCAACAATTCCAAATATCTATAGTGGATAAAAAAAACCGTGGACATGACTCTATAAGCAGGCTGAGGTCTGCCCACACATAAGCAGGCTGAGGTCTGCCCACACATGCTTCAAATCTGTTCTCACATCCACCTCAAGGCAAAGTCAGTGCATATTCTTTCCACCAGCCCAGGGGATGGAGGTGTTGAGTGGGGGGCAAACTTAACTCTGACAGCTCCAGATCCATTTCATACACTTCTGCAAATCCCAGGGAAGACAATCTTTCTAAGTGCTTTCATAACTGTGCCCAACGAATCTCTTAGCACTTCTCTTTCTCAAAAATGTTTTGTTTACCCAGCATGAGGCTCGGAGAAAACTGTGGTCGCCTCCATATTGAGCACAGAAGCAGGCAACCCCCCTCATGTTAGTCTGAGCTGCTCGATGTTTGACACATGGGGAAATAGGATACAGTTATCCCTTGGGTAACCCCCCCACCCCCCACCTCACCTCCATATGGTTTGAGCGTGCAGGCGGTGGTCTTACCTGAGGGCATTTGGCTGCACTGTAACAGTCCCCCGCCGTAGCGAAGGGCACCGGCCTACCCAGCACAGTTTGGGTGAACTGCAGGTCCGTGGCTGCAACAAAGCATAGCCACATGTAAGAGCAAGAAACAACTCTTAGTGTACACTGAGTCCGAAACATAACAGAGACAGACAGACAGACGAGAGAGAAGAGAAACAACGGCTCAACATAACAGAGAGAGACTGACGAGAGAGAAGAGAAGCACTGTGACTAAAAGTACAACTTAAGGGAAAAAATATGGAATGGAAACTAGTGTGGCATGTACAGACAGACAGGGGGGGGGGGATGTCAAACCTGGGGCCCCCTGCAGCATCACTGCCCTGGTCTGCTTTTGCTGTACAAGTCTTTTCCAAACAGGCTTCAGGCTCCTCATCTGAACCTCTCCTTGGAACTCATTACTCATCTTTCCTTTTTTCCATCCTTCTGTCTCTTTCTCTCTCTCTCTCTCTCTCTCTCTCTCTCTCTCTCTCTCTCTTTCGGCCTCAGCTCAAATGGAGATGTGTGCCATGTACCGTGCCATAACAAGGGCAGCTTCAGTGGGAACATATGCCATCAGGATGTATGTGTGTGTGTGTATGTGTGACTGACTGTACATTTTCTTTTTTCTCGGTCTGAAAGTGGTTCCACTTGCCCTTCCCCGTGCAGAAAGTAGCCTTCCTACTCACGGCTAATCACCGCTAATCCCCCCCACGCGTCACATATGCGCTAACGAAAGACACGCCACGCCACCAGGGCCAAGGTGGGGCCACCTCAGCTAATAAGCCATTATGGCTGCCAAGAGTTGCATTTCACAGTCATTGTGTGTATGTGTGTGTGCATGTGTGCATGTTTGTGTGTATGTGTGTGTGTGTGTGTGTGTGTGTGTGTGTGTGTGTGTGTGTGTGTGTGTGTGTGTGTGTGTGTGTGTGTGTGCATGTGTGCAAGTTTGTGTGTGTGTGTGTGTGTTTGCATTTAACGTTCTGCCCTGATGAGGTGACCATAATCGGCTTCAATGGCCAAGCCGCAGGCCTGAAAACAGAAGGAGGCAGGAGGGATTGCGTGTATGTGTGTAGTCCAGCTTTGGTAATGCCCATGTTGAACACTGGGGGGCCTGGGCAGAGACATGCAGCAGAGATAAGGGTGGGGTGGAGTGGACGGTAAAACATCCCCACCGCGTGGAATCATTACCGGTGAGTTGCGAGGATACGGCTCCGTAATGACTCACTTATTATCCGCATGGAGCTGATGTCCAGCCGCACCCTGCTGAAGAGCGTGTAGCCCGCTGCCGGGTAGTCGTTCCTGCACTGGCAGTCCTGCCTTCTGCTGCCATTAAATGGGCATTCAAATGGGTTCTGGAGCCTGTCGGTGCAAATGAAGGGGTCAGGGACAACCGTAGAGACTATGCTATGGACAAAATGTAGACAGTAAGAACAATATGATACTATCAAAAATAACAGACAATACTTAGTAAACCTACACGACGAAGGACAAGACAAGGGCAGTGCGAGTAATGTTATACTGTATACTTCCGACTCCTCAGTAATGAAACGGTTAAACGTACCTGTACGCATACACTTCAGAGAAGTTATCTGTCTGTCCACTACGAAGTGTGACGTACTCCTTTGGGAAGCTGGTGTGCATTTCAGCACAATAGATCTAAAAAAAAGAATTGTGCTCAGTAAGACCATGATGCATTGCAATCAAAGTGCCGTGTGTGTGTGAAGGGTAACTTAGATTAACTCGTAGAGTAGATAGACGTGTTGACCACAGACCTGCAGGATCCTGGATTTGACTTTCAGGTAGTGTTCCCCATCTTTCCTCAAGCCTTCCCTGATCTGGACCTCTCGGCAAGTTGAGAACACCTCACCTGAGATGAGTCCAGAGATACAACATGAGAACTGCAGTAGGCCTACAACATTCTCAGCGCAGATGGAACATTTGTTCACAAAAAATATGGTTCACATTTTACAAAGGGATAACTTTTTGTGTGTGTGTGTGTGTTGTGTGTGTGTGTGTGTGTGTGACTGATATTCTGTTTCTAAACAGTCATCTGTTCTCTCCCATGTAGTAGGACTTTTACCTGCAAATACCGATGGCTGTGATCACATTGTTCCACACCACCATAGCCTATAATTACATATACACATATAAGGCAACGTAGCTCTGTCTACTCACTTTGTCTCTTTTCTACCCCTCCCACCCTATTCTCTTCCATCTCCAGTGTGGAATGCTGCCGCAGTCTTTCCACCCCATCTACCTGCAGAAACCCTCCGCTCACAGCTGCCCATTCCCACCCGATCTACCTGATCTACCTGCAGAAACCCTCTGCTCACAGCTGCCCATTCCCACCCGATCTACCTGATCTACCTGCAGAAACCCTCTGCTCACAGCTGCCCATTCCCACCCGATCTACCTGATCTACCTGCAGAAACCCTCTGCTCACAGCTGCCCATTACCACCCGATCTACCTGATCTACCTGCAGAAACCCTCTGCTTACAGCTGCCCATTCCCACCCGATCTACCTGATCTACCTGCAGAAACCCTCTGCTCACAGCTGCCCATTCCCACCAAACTATTGTGCACAAATTCTACTCTGCTTATGATACATACTGTAGGCCAACCTATTTACCCAAATATACACACATGCCATTATTGATATAGTTTTCAGCTTCTTTGTTCTGCTTATCCTTGTAATAGTATCATTATGAGCACGTTGTATACCCACTAGCTAAGATGTTCGACAACAAATACTTTGATTTGATAATTGTTATTGGCACTATATAAAAAAGGAAATACGTTTGTAGCTTCCAGGATCTCCTGTTTCTATCTTTCTTTGTGTGTGGGTGTGGTGTGAGTGTTGTCTGAATGCACATGCGCAAGATGATGATTAGGCTTTTGTGTGTGTGTTCCCCCCCTGTTCTCTCAACAGAGGAAATCTCTGTTTATTTGTTTCCCCCCTTTGCTATTTCTACGTGGTTCACGGAGAGATCCTTCCCGTTCCCTGATTGGCATTCATACTTGAGTTTGCCGAGGTCGCCGCAGCCCGAGCATATCATTTTAATTTCACTTATGCTCGACTTGGAGGGGGAGAAATTAGGGACCAATGCTCCAGTGGATTCCCCGAGCCGTGTCTAAACATCCTGAAACGTGGGGAGTGAACCTGCGAACCCTGGCACACGGCCCTCCACTCACAGGGGTCAAAAGTGAAGCCCGCTCGAACAGATCCTGTGAGAGCAGCCATGTTCTCCTCTCACTGTTATCAGCCCTTCGACCCAGCGGAAGGACCGTGGCGGTATTTATTGCTTCAAAGACTATTTGCTGCGGAAGGGGGGGCCGAGTCGATGCTTAAATTACACTCAATGTGCTGACATCCAAAATATGCTGACTTCCTGAAAACGCGATCAGTTCCCCGACTGGCGTCCCTACACAGTCAATTTAGTTTCATTACAAAGGACATTCCTCAATGCACTAAAAAAACATAGCAACAGCTGACACCGTCAGATCTACGCTACGGTGAGTGTACTTCAGAGAGCAGCAGGAAAAGGCTCATGGGGTGGTGTCTGTGCAGCTAGCTCTCTGTGTGGCTCACATTCTCTCAGGCGGCAGGCGGCTCTGGACTCAGGCCTCTCGGACGGACTGCAGGCCTTGGAGGGGAGGTGTTTGGAGGTCAGGCATTCCACCCAGCGTTCCATCACCCCAGCGCCGCATGTCTGAGAGCACTGACAGGCAGAGAGAGGGAGAAAACATCGCTCTTACTTTCACAGTCAGAGAAGTAGCAGAGATGATTTGGGTTTTGACATTACTTCTTCTTACAGACCAGGGAGAAAACATCACTCTTACTTTCACAGTCAGAGAAATAGCAGAGATGATTTGGGTTTTGACATTACTTCTTCTTACAGACCAGGGAGAAAACATCACTCTTACTTTCACAGTCAGAGAAGTAGCAGAGATGATTTGGGTTTTGACATTACTTCTTCTTACAGACCAGGGAGAAAACATCACTCTTACTTTCACAGTCAGAGAAGTAGCAGAGATGATTTGGGTTTTGACATTACTTCTTCTTACAGACCAGGGAAAAATGCTGAAACTGTTTCATGGTTAGGTAACATCACTTTGCAGATTTAAAACAAATTGGACTTCAACTACCCCTGAAACGGGATGTCTGAACCCAAGACCGACTCGCGCAAACCCCTTTACGTACTTTGCTCCATGGGCCAACTTTCCAGTGAAGGGTGGCCGGACACTCCCTGATACGGCACTGCTGGGTGTCCAGAGGCTGGGGCCCTGGGCACTGGGAGTGGGCGGAGAGAGCCTCGGCAGTGTAGGGCCGTGGGTCGGTGGATGAGGGCACCGCTGAACAGGACACCATCCTTCGCTGATACCCAATGCCACAGCTGGCTGAACACTGCAATAAACATGGACACATTGACTGCCTGAACAAAAAGACAAACGCATTGGATAAATAATGTTAACATTTTAAATGTCTATATGTTCTTGTGGATCCATAGCTCCAGGTTTAAGATCTCTGCTTGCTCTTGAGCCATTGCGCACAGTGAAGTTAGACACTGGCTTTTGTAAGTATCTGATGAGCACAACATGACATGGTAGATCAGGCTAATACTTAAATGAGAGAGATCTAGAGAGCTGAGAGAAGTGTAGAGGGACCCAATGAGGGCGGAACACACTGACGGGCTGGCCGATGAGGGCGGAACACACTGACGGGCTGGCTAACCTGTGTCCATGCTCCTGTCATCCACATGTACTCGCAGGCAGCTCTGTGACAGGGCTGGTGCAAGGGGGGCTTTGTTAAGGGGTCACACATGCTGTTGGGAACAGGGTTCATTCTCGTGTCCACGCACAAAACATTTCGGCTCCTCAGCCCCTCGCCACATGTTGCATTACACTAGATGGGAAACACACAGACAAAACATGCTTAACAACAGTCATGTGGCTTATAATTAGCCATGCTACTGTGCAAAATGGTCTAAATCAAAAGAAACAACACTTTTCTTAAGCAAAGCTGACACACACACACAGGCCGTTGCCTATATGTGTCAATGAGCCATTTGTATGGATGACTTGTAGTAGCATTGTATGACCACAGAGGGCAGTGCTGTATAATTTGTAAGCCACAGCCTCTGCAGCTGCCAGGTAAGGTCATATAAAGATAAGAAGGCGATAAGTGGAATATGAAGAACAATATGAATGCATCATAAATGACTGTTGCTGATAATTCTGTTGATAATAATTAAGTGGAAAAGAGCATAATTTACCAGACGCTTGTCTGATGGAAAAAGCATAAGCACATGACAGCATGCCTACTGTGATCGAGATGGCATCTCACCACATATACAGTTCCTCTAGCATACAGGGTCAGACGCTTGGGGGAGGTTGGCACATCAAAAGAGACACTAATTCATTAGAAGTCCCTACATGGTGCTCCTCTTTTGTGTCCTAAGCCCTGAAGACACAGCTGAGACACACACACACACACACACACACAAGATGAAAAGGGAAGGAAAGAAAAGACTCTCTGGGCCCGCTGACATCACCCCATTCACAATCTAGTGTAGATACTCATCAGCGCTTTGAGCTCCTCTTCTGTGATGATGTTATCACATGATGATCTTATCATTTAAGCCCACAGCTCTGATCCAGGGAGAAATGGGCCTCCTTCCTGCACCTCTAGTTCAGCCATTTTCTCTCTCTCTCTCTCCTACTCCACTTCTATTCTCTTTGTCTGCCCAGCGGGGGTCTCTGGGAACACTGGCAATAACCGTCTTTAATGGCGCAATTAAAAGCTCTCAGCCCCACACAAAGCTAATGACTGATATTAATTAAATGTGCACAGTAGGACCTGTGGTCTGCCAATTAATGAATGAACAAAATTACGATCTGAGCGATAAAACTTTAACGGCAGGCCGGGATGAGCCGGCTGGAATGGCATGGCTTCCAAAACCTCTTCCAGAAATCCTCTCGCTACCACATGTGGCCATATGGTGACGCCTGCAGACATCCCTTTAAACCCGGGACGTCTGCATGAAAGACGGGATCCAGATCCACCGGCCCGCTGGGCTAGAGAGGGAAGCGTCTCCCACTGGCCGCCATTCAAACCTCAGGGCAGAGCAGACAAAACAAGAGGCAGCGTACAGCGCGGTGAGCGCCAGGCTGTTTGATGTCTGATGGATAGAAAAACCTCAAAACCTGACTAGACTGAGAACTGAGAGTGGCGTTCTATGAATACTCACGTCGTGCCACTCCTCTGCTGCCCACATGTGATGGTGGCAGTCTGGGGACAGGCAAGGCTGGCCAGTGGCTGGCCGCAGGCGGGCGTCGCACAGATCCTCAGAGACTCGACCAGTGCCCTTCAGGCGGCAATACACCTCTCTGCTCTGGACTCCGATTCCACAAGTAACGGAACACTGGTACACACACACACACACACACACACACACACACACACACACACACACACACACACACACACACACACACACACACGCACGCGCGCGCACACACACAGAGACATGTTTCATGAAAAAAATTAAACTGACCTGTCACTGAACTCAACTGGTGATAGCTCATATATGGAGATGTTGTTAGATTAGAGTGTTCATGAGTTGCAGTGTAGCTATTAGAGTACCATTTGAGCATTTTCTTATTCACTTTGAACTAAATGCTTTTTCTTGAAACAAAACTCCTATTTAGTCCTCTAAAAGGGCTTCACCAAGACATAAAAGGAATGTTGATAAACAACCTAAGCTATGACCTCTGTATCTTCTAAAACGTGTCTGGCTTGTATTGTCTAGTGAAGTCTGATCATCAGTTCAAACACAGGTATATCATGCCTTCAATCTCTTTGAAGTTTTTGTAGAATAATTACACTTGCACTGCTCCCACCAGTGTCTCCCTGATTAAACTCTAGCTGGCTTTAGGAACAGTGGAATACTCCCCTCAACATATGGTAGATCCTGGGGCAGTACTGTATAAATATGCTTGGTAAAAGTGAAGTAATTGTATGCAGATGTTTTTCAAATGATTTTTTACATCTTACGCACTTCAACTTGCTTTACGTTGTGGTTGATCTGGAATTTAGAGTTTGGACTGAACACAAAGAATACTGATGGAAATCTGACCTTGGCTGAGCATCAAATCGAAAGCTTTTAACTTGACATCAAATAACGTGTAGAAATGATGTGGGGTTAAACATAAAGCAGAGAATGGTATATTAAATCCATAAAGCGTGATGTATGACTGTTGTTTTAGACTCCCATGAAGTCTGATTTTAGGAACAAACTCACTGATAACATGTGTTTAAGGGTCATGTCATTGGAAAGTGGCAGCACACATTATTTGACAGTTATATTTTCTGCTGGGGAGTGTCTGAAGTCTGGCTGCACGTGTTTGGACTATGCCAGGGAGGGAGCTGTGTTTATATGTAGTTGCGGGGGGGGGGGGGGGGCCAGATTGTGTTGCCTGAGACATCACTAGATGAACTCCTCAGCCACTCTCTGATTCTCAGGAGAAAAGGGGGCAAGAAGCACCCCTTAGTGAGGGTAGCCACAGGCAGCCCAGGCCTCCCACCTCCCTCCCCCTCCCACGTCCCCCATCACCTCCCTCCCAGTTCCTTCTCCCACCTCTTGGCTGCCTGGCTGATGCAAGGGCCTAACAGTGGGTGCTGAGGTTTTCTAAAGTTGTCACAGGCATGGATGTTAAGATATAAAACATGTCTTTATGCTCTACTTGTGGATTTCATGGTTTACGCTGGTATGTAAGGGGAGGTGATTGCTTCCAGACGGGCAGAGTGGTGAGTGAGAGGCCCCTCGTGGTGGATAGAGAGCCAGATAGACAGACAGACTACGTGAGAGGGAGAGAAAGACTAAAGAGACAGAGAGACTGTGACCTCAGGAAGGTAATGGAAGGCTACCGTTGCACACCCAAAAAAGAGTTTCACAGTCATGCTTCAGGAACAGGTATGGTCCAACTACACTACACCTCAGTTCAATCTATCCTCGAACCACCCACACACTGTCTTCTCCTACTCGGCCTGAGGTTGCAGACCTTCCTCCTGATAGATTGTTGGTCTCTGAACCCAAGATGTGTACTCCCCCCTCCCCCCTGTGAACGGCCCCTCGGTGGAGGATGTTTTGAGTGTGCGGTCGGCTCCGTCCTGACTCTGACCTTCTCCCTAAACATGGCCTATTGCCCCCAGCGGGTCTGACTACACTAAAAGACAGCACTTCCTCCATTTGGGATTCTTGGCTGTGGGGATAAACATATCTATCTGACTATTCTTTGGAGTATTTCTTGGCTGCTGACAGTCAATAGTGAGTTTCAACATAAGAGTTTTGAAACACTCTTGTAAGAAAGCTATTGTGCACAAACTTTTTTTCTTCTGTCTTTAAATAACTAGTTTCTCAAGTGGACACAAGTGGAGTGGTCTTCTCTTTCTGAAGCATTATGGTTAAAACTGCTATTTCACTCTCTGAATTCTAAGAATGGATTTGACATACAATTTTCCACATTCTGAACGGATTGCTTCAGGGTATAAGAAATTAATTTCCGTGTATCATTTTGTTGTATGAATCAAAAAATGTAATGCAAAACAGGGCTGCCTTCCCCCTAGCCTAGATAACACTTGAGAAACAAACTTGGCAGGTTATTAGAGGAACCCTTCTTAGAGAGTTACATGCACACACTCCCAAAATATTTGGACACTAAGATACACAAATCAAGTGCACTGTGTAAAAGGCAATGTAAACCTTGTCTGTGATGTTTAATTCCAGTTTGCAGAGGAATAGCAATGTGCACAACGACCCAAACATATCTCTCGGACATCTGGGGTACGATGGCCCACTTGGACTGGGAAACCTCCAGCTGCTAGCGGGTAGCCGCAGGGTTAGCTGGTATTTTGGAGTTAAGCGGCGGGGAATGCATACCTCCCTCCACCTGTTGGCTTTCCAGCTGGGGCATGCCCCAGCCCTGCAAGCCTTCTGAGACCTGGGTCTTGACAGATGACTGCAGTGCTCGTCCTCTATCTGGGTGAGGTTCTGGTATACACAGACAATGTCTCTCTGCTTGGTCCCTCTGCCGCAGGTCACAGAACACTGGAAGAAAAGCCAAAATACCAACGTCAGTTGAATCTCTGACATCAATCACAGTCACAATCCACCTAAGTGGGGGTTTAAAATGGGCTACAGCATTATGTTACACAAACGTACAACATTACAGAAACAAATTATAAGGTTGATCATTGAGGATACGTCTACACCATGATGTTGGTCGGTCATACAGAAAAGATCATGAAGCATAAGCGTTTGTACATCTTGCAGACATCACCATCAATGAGTTACCTGTGACTTCTGAAATGAAGTTCAGCTGCTACTTTTAGTCGGCCTAATTATGACTACCAAAAATGTACTGATCCCCCAGCGGCTGTCTGGACTCCAGAGTTCAAAAGCTTGAGGTATGTACTGTATAGAACTAAAGAGGGAAGGTGGATTTTGAGACTGATGCAGAGATAAAGCCCAGCAATCATATGGTTTCAATAAGGGGGCTGACATACAGAGGAGGGAGCAAAAGAGAAAGAGACTGAGGGAGAGATAAAGAGAGAGAGAGAGAGAGAGAGAGAGAGAGAGAGAGAGAGAGAGAGAGGGGGAGAGGGAGCATAGACCCCAATGGGAGAGACAGTAAATGAAAATATTCTAGACTTTTCCATCTTTTTCAGTCCAGACAGCAATTAGGGCCCAGCTATTCCTGCTCAACCATGGCAGCCTTGACACAAAGCCACTCCAAAACAGTCTACATGGAATATGGAGGATGTGTATGGCTGGCCAATTTTCCAGTCCAGATAATAAGCATAATATATCTTTGTTGATCAATTATGACGTCAGAAGATTACATAAGACTAAACAGATGCATTTCCCGTCCTCGTTGTGAGATCTTGGTGGTCTTACCAAACCCTAATGGGTATATGAAGCCATTACTTCATTTACTACAAGTCCACAGCCTTTCCTAGATCGGTTCTTATCTTCAGTAGACACAACTTCAGTAGACAAAACTATATCATAAAAAATGCAGGACTGGATGATCCCATCCCTAAGTGGATGCAATAAAGGCAGGTTTGTGCAACACTCCCTCTTAGCACTGTCCCATGCTCTGGGTTTCTCAGCAGCTATTTCAGCGTCCTCAAACAGACAACACGCTTTCATTTCCTTCCAGAGCAACAGGCTTGTGGTTTGCGCCATGCATACATAACATACACACAGTAATTACAGAGGCATTTTAAACACGGGGGCCGCGTCATCTTATAGTACACATCAAAGGGCCACTGTGATAAGTGACTGATCCCCAACACGCCAGGCACACAACAAGAAACCTCTCCAGATTGCTCAGAAATGATAACACTCTGCTCCCCTTTCGCCATAGATAAAGCTAAGACAAGCAAACATGTTGATAGGGGCAAGGTAGGGGGAAGCTCCTCCTTACTGCTGGAAAAGAGAGAAGAGGGAAGGGAGCAGGAGAGTGAGAAAGAGAAAGAGAGAGAGAGAGAGAGAGAGAGAGAGAGAGGAGGAAAAAAGAGAGGAAAAAAGAAAATCACAGCCATACAGGCAGTGTTCCTCAACCAAGCCATATCTGCAGCTCAGCAGTTGGAGAGGACATTATATGGCAGTCTGCTCCTCCCTCTCCTCTCTCCAAAGGGCCCCCATCTGTCAGCTATTAGTTCACCAGGGGCTGGTAGCGGAGCGCTCAGAAAAGCTGGCAGTGTGCGTGGGACCAGAGGACAGTTTCACCTCCAGGAGCAGGGCAAAGAGGATGGGGCAAGGGCAGCCACCCCCGCTCAATTCAGACAAGGAGAGAACACAGCCATGCTCACAACTCAGGAAGGTAGGTCAACCGCACTTTCACTAGAATAATAAAACTGTTATTCTATCTACGTTTTGACTTTGACTTGTGTTTGCCATATAAATTATAGATTTGTTGTTAATGTTAGTTACTGACTTGCTGTATGGGCAAAGTTATAACATTAATCTATTTCATATTGCAAAGATTATGTGTATGCTGTATGCTTTAGATCACAAACATGTATGGCTTTATGCTATTCAATTGAAAACGAATGTAATGTAAAATGCAATAATGGCAATTTTCGATATGTTTTAGTGTACTGTGTTATAAATGTAAACTATGTTTTAGTGTACTGTGTTGGATTCCATGTGTTTAAGTGTTGCTGCATGGAGTGTGATGCTCTAGTGTTGAATGTCGATGTGTCTTGTTGCTATATAGTACACCAGACTTAGACTGGGTCCCTCTGAGGGTAAAGAGGCGACAGTTGGGAACATGAAAGACATGTCAAGTTGTACAAAAAAAACGTATGAGCACAGTCATGTCATTCTAATACCCCTGTGGGTCCCAAGGGGAAAAGCCTTTCTTTGGAGATGGTGTTGCCCTCCCACGTTGTAGCAACAATTCATTTCACATGACTAGGTGGGTTAAGTCTGGTATAAGCCAAAGATAGTCATCTGGAAATAATGTATGTTACTGCATAAGGAATGCTTCATCAAACGAAACCTTTGGTTCGTACGTGCCAAAAACGTCTCTCTACATAAAGAAACATGATTGCGGTTCTGTTGTTAAGGAAAACTCCTAAAACTAGCTGTGAAATACAAGCAAGCTGATGTTAACAGCTAGCAGTACCTATTTTGAACAGCAGTCTCTAGAATTTCACTGCTCTGAAATGCCGAAAAGTATACACTCAATTCAGATTATGTACAGTTATGGGTAGTATATGTATGATTTGTTTTTGTATCTGTGTGGTATTTACAGTAGATCATGACACAAAGAGAAATTGTACAAGGGCCCGACCAAGGGTGGTATGAATGTGGCGTCAGCCATGGCAGTCTATCTGTGGAGGGTTGTTTTTCATCAACTGCTTCATTGAGGGGTTTTTTGTGTGTAGGGAATCCCGGCTGCAGGCTAAAGATGATCCAGTTCCCTGCACTGTCCTTTAGACCATCCAAGCGGTGAGACAGAGGTTCTAAGGCATGAGGAGACCAGAGTTTGTCCATTACCAACCAGCAAAGGTAACTGCACTGGCTCTGATCTTTGGCATCTTCCAAGACAGTCCATATTAGATTTAGATGAACGACTTATTAAAAGACACATAAAAACACAACTATGTTGTTGTATTTGAATATTGCTATTGTTTAACAATATAAAAACACAGCAGTTTAATCTAAGCTTACACATATCAAAGACCGAAATGCATTAACATCTCCGCTAAATGTTTAGAGATGTCGTACATTTCCTCCAAGTCGTTTAGATGGTAAATATGCTGTGTTTACTCTTTTGTGTCATTCCATTACTTGGGTGCAAGTTCAAGCTCTTCAGAGTTGAGGGGGGTTTGATGGTGTTTGACTAAGGATGACAGATGTAGCTGTTACATTCTAATGCATATGGAGGTAAAAGTAGTAAAAACAGTATAGAAAAACAATTTGAGTTGTATTTTAATAAATAAATGCTTCATAAACTAGTCCCATGTCCAAACTAACACCATATCCATATGAACATGTGAACGGCAAGTTTGAATTCCCGATCACAGCAGACAGGGCAGACACAGCAAAGGGATCATAATACCAAGCATATGTGCTCCCATGTTGCACAGGCTCTTCAAAGGGGCTCAGCACTGACCTGCAGCCAGTCCAAACTCAAGAGTTGTGTGAAGACAGTCCAGAATATTACACCGCTCACTAGCAGACACACAATACACATGCTGATCACATGGCAACAATCTAAGATCGGGGGGGGGGGGTAATCTCCTTTTTTTGTCCATATTTCTATGACTAACTGATAAGGAGTCTCATTATTGCAGTGAAGGTCAGATGACATCATTTTACTGGAGGCTGTTTGAAAATGAGCTATCAGTCTAGTTGAAACATGCTCATCGCTAACTGACACGACAAGCCCAGAGTATGTCACAAAAACAAGGGGGATTATAGAAGAGAACAGGAAGACGCATGTGCCTTTTTCCCCTTGTGTCAAGGTCCTTTTTTCACAGCGGAGAGAAGTCAAAATAACACATGCTGTCGACGTGGGAACAGCTGGGAAGAGTGGAGGCTTTGAGGGGTGGAATGCCGGAGGCCGAGCCACAGATCAATCATCTGCCGGGGTGAAAATAACCACCCTGACCTGATCACCACAAAAGAGAGCAACTGAGCTTAAACTTAAACACGCTTTACATAAAAATGTGTATATTAAACTCATAACCACACACAGTTATGAAGACACTTAGCTGTCCCCTGAATATAGCAGCTGTAGCAAACAAAGTTTCCTATGTTTTATTTCATTATGTTACTGCCACCTTTTGTTTTGAGGCATGAAGATTCCGCCCAAGGACGAACCGCGCTTACAACAATGGACAACTTCCACTTGTTTACATATTTTCTAGGGCGAACAAGGTATGTGGTCACTGTTGTTACATAGATTACACAGACACAGGCTGTGGTTCTCAAAAATCAGTGTCCAGTCAGCTGAGGAAGCCATGATTTTGCTATTGCCGTTCTCTGAGAAAGCATGGCGGTCAAATAAACACTGCTAAGACAGCATATAGAGTTTTCTGTGCACAGTTTTCTTTGTAAGATAACACCACTCAGCAAAGATAAACTGTGCAGCCATAAGTCAACACCAAACAACATAACTTGGACCTGTTCTCCCCAAAAAGCTCATCTGGAACTTATTTTTAAATTTTTCATCCCCCTGCATTACGGAATTCTCTTGGGTATTCAATGAACACACCTTAGCTTGCTAGATAAGGAAATAGAGAGCTTGGAGACTGACTGGACAGTGTGGCTTAGTTACATTTCAATAATAAAATTGATTTCTCTCAGTCAACTTCATCATACAACATACTTTACTAATGTCTGTGGATGTGTATATTTGTTCAATACTTTCGAGCGTTACCCTTTTTATCTTAGCATCCAGAGACATTGGTATCAAAGACAGAGTTGAGTGGGAAGGTCCCAAATTCTCATTTAGGGGTTTGCTGACGCTCAACACCTGCTCCGCATGTCTCTCATTAGCGCATTCCTGCTAGCCCTGCGCCCTGTGTTTACACTGCTCAGTTTAATGGGGACATTAGAAGGTGATGTTGTTCTACGTTGCAGTGTGAGATGTTGTATTTACTGAGTCTGCTCTGGCCCATGGGCAATTAGCTGTCTCTTTAGTGAGCGCAGGTGCAGGCAGTGGTGGCTGGTTAATGCAGGGCACTCAGGCGCCAGCATTTTCAGAGAAGAAAATCTACTTAAACATATTGAACATAAATGAATTAGCTAATGGAAAATTATTATGAAATAAATATAGTTTACACATACAATGCACCTGTAGTCGTGCCAGCATTCATTACAATTTAAATTTTAAAAAAAAAACGTAGCTAGCTGACAGGTACTTTCAGGAGATGACAACTTCGAGTGGAATCATGGAGCTGGCTAGCTGGATGCAGTGTCTTGACACCAAAGAGTTGACAACAACATACCTAAAACTTCTGAAATCTTTCTGAAAAAAAAAAATGCGAATAGCACAAAAGTAGCTGCAGCCATCAGCACAATACCAGATCATTATCGCTGAACAGCTAGATGAAGCCCAAATGATTGACACTGGAAGGCGCAAAGAAAGAGGTGACAAAAATCGCCACATCCTGTTCAGAACAAAAGACCGTGAAATTTAGTGGAGCTTTTGAGCTGGCTGAGTGGTCATGAGAGTGAGAGCTTGAAAAGAATTACAAATTTTCTCACCAACACCGTGACTCAGGAGAGACTGAATGCATTAGCCATGCTGTCAATGGGAAAGAGACTGCTGACTGAGATGACCACCAGAAAAACAGTGAGAAATTTGCAGGCTAGAAGGAAAGAATGGCAAAATGTATGTTCAAATAGTGCTTTTTTTGCCCCCCTCTCTCTAATACTTTAGTACTAGCTGCCAACGGCCAGAAAGTTTACCCATGCCTTGGCATTTTCATCACAAGCAGTAAGTCAAAGGTTGTGAAAGGTTCTTTGATTTGCTGTAGAGCATAAGGAACATAGTTGACCACCTTTTCATGTTAAAGAGGCATTACAGGTTTTGTCTGAAACTAGCAAGCTAACTAGCCAACAGGGAATAGACTTGCCTTGTAAACAAATCCAACTACACAGCTGGCACTGATCAAAGCTAGCTAGCTCGCTGACCGATGTGTTTCTAGGATACATTTGGTGGCATCATGCTGTAATAACTGTTCACACATTTTGTGCGTTTTCAAGCCCGTAGCAAAAAACGACATAGCATGGCCCCAGGGTATGACAGGTGTGTTTACCTGTCCTACTACTACTATATACCATTACTAGTATACACCATCAGTTTGACGATGTTATAAAAAAAAATAGCTACCTACCAAAAAATACCTTAAAAATCTGCATGCTGTGTTAAATAGTATCTGTTTGATAAAGCTGTTGGCTAACTGTGACCAGAGAAGTTTGTAAAAGATGTTCTCATCCCAAATTTGTGTTCAAAATGATTTGTGACTAACCAGTCTGCACATTGCAATCAGAACTACTACTAGCAAAGTGCATGTGTGCCATGTGATTGAGTTTGCATAAGATACCCAAGGGAAAAATCCTGACAGCTGCCATTGCCTGTGATTCAAGGGTATATATTTTCAGTCAGGGGTCAAACACTCAGCTCTGGAGTAGTGCCATTCATTATTCTGATGAGTACGACGTTATAACTTGATACTTTCGGGATGGGGAGACATACTGTGATACAGATGGCGACGTCTTTAATCATGGCCGGAGACTGGATTAAGTATGTAACATCGATGAGCAGTCTCCGACAGACATACTGGTATTTCCTCCCCATCTGCGCACCAGCGGCCCTTTCTGTGTAGCGCTCAACGAGAAACAGACCGGACAGGTCATGGAGAACGCATAGAACGAGAATGGGCCTTTAAAATGAGTAGAAGTCAAACTGGCTCAGTGTGGTAGGCACATCTATTGTATACTACCAGAACAAAATGTCATATTATCAATGGAAGACCAGTTTAACTTTTCTTTAAGTTGAAATAGAATGGAAGTGATGGTCTTAAGCTGCCTTTGACAAGGATACTGAGTTTCTCTATGACACCTTATCGCCAAACGTTGCTCCAAGGCACTAGCTCACTCAACAACATGAACCACACGCCCTGAATTATTTTCAGTCTGTGGATACAGAGGAGCTCAAATCCAACTAGTGATTAAGGGATATGTCCTTCCAAGATGATAGAATCACCTCAAAGAGAGGATTCACTTCTAAGCTTAAAAAATCTCTTGGAGTTCTGGTGATGTAAGTTTGAGGCAAAGCAGCAGGGCTGTCTGGTTGTCTTCCATGGGGCCTGCTCCTAATCATGTGACAAACAAGGGAAAGCCCATCTTAAACACTTCCAGACTGCTTGCGATGTCTCCTTTCATTTTATTCTGTTGTATCCCTAACCAGTTGGAGTGTCTGGCTTTACAAACCCCTATGGTTCAATGTCATATCAGGCTAAGAGCTTTTTGAATTGGTTCAAATACACATAGTTTTATATATTTTACAGTATTTTAGTTTATATATTTTTACAAAAAAACGAATTCTTGTGAGTTCACAGCATATCAGTCTCTGCCAAAAAACTGACCAAGTTTTAACCTCAGGCCAAACTAACGGCTATAAAGAGAGGCTGTATTTACTGGAAAGACTCTTTCTAACATTTTCTGGGATAGACCTATATTGTTTCTACCATAATATATGATTTTTGTTTATTTTTCATTATTCTGTCAAATGAAGCATTGCATTTTTTAATTGGGCATTTAATTGCTGTTTAAAAAACTGGCCACAATGCATCAAGGTTGGCAGGGATTTGGATACAAATATTGGGAATGAAATCTGTGGTCAAACACATTTCTTTGATTTGAAACAGACAGGAAATTGAATAATGGGGGTATGAAAACAAGGTCACTCTTCTGTTCAAAATATGGCTTTTCTCCATGTTTTCCAACTGTTTGGCCCTTTTAATAAAGCCTTAATTGCCTTTGTCAAAGTTCCACTTTTGTTGAATTTGCATGTATTGGCCAACATCTGCAAAATGTGACAAATGGGTATTCCGTCAAGGCTAACTATTTACTTCTGACCTGTGATATAACTTTGGCTATAAACAAAGGCAAATTTAGTATCAACATCCAGCTCAACTCTGAGAAGAACCCGGCTGTGAGGAGAACGTGTAACTCACTGCTTGCCTGCCTGCGTGACCCTGATCAGGAAACACCAGCTCGCTGAAGTCAGGGGGTGTCTGACCCAGCAGTGACAGGGATCACGTGCGCCCTAAGGGTTCCCCTGGTCCCTCGGGACTATACATACGACATGTGGATTTCATTTAAGCCTGAGCGTCAAGTTGGAGGCCAATTCAAGCAATCCGTCCCCCCTCTACTACGAGTCAGGAAGCAACCAGCACTAACTTTTAGTAGTTGAAATCTGGAATTTAGAAATGTATCAGGTTTTGGATCCAAATGAGTCATTCAACTGATACAAAAGTATGTACAAACTGATGAAATAGCTTTTGTTTTGTTTTTTGATGGTTACCTCCCTTTGTATTCAAGCTGAAAAAAGAAAAAAAAATTGGTACACACAGCAAGCTGGAATAATGCCCTGCAACAATGCAACATCACCAACATGTCTGAGTGCCAAGGTAAGTCTTTTAAAAAGCAGATAATGAAGACTAGCATAAAATGCTATTGCTTATGAATCTGTTTGGCTCCACACAGGAATCCTATACATACTCTACAACAGACTTCCTATTATAATAATTACTTACAATAAGAAAAGTCTACCTAGCTTTGCTAGAGTGTTTTGCTATCTAGTTCTTTGCTCTGTTTTTGCATAAAAAATGACAAATGACCTAAAACTTGCGTTGGAGGAGGCTGGGTCTATACATGTTCCAGGGGGGCCCCACAGTGTGAAAACAGGTCTTGCATAACTGTACCAACTCATTCATTGGGTTGAAAGGTCAATTTACTTTGCAGCTACGAGAAACATCCCAGTAATGTTACGCAAATAAAAACCTACAAAAAACAGGCCATTTCCTTCCTTTCCAGACAGATCCTAAGCCTCTAATAAACTAGATGCTTTCTACAGGACATAGCTGGATAGAGCATATTGCATACACAAGGCTTCACAGAATGGTATGTAGTGCTTATCTGCCATTTTTCTCAGAAGAACAAAAATGCATGAACCAAATGCTGAAATGTAGGGCAACTATTTATGCCTCCTTATTTTATGTACAGTAGATCAGATTCAAAAGACAAGTTTTGGCAAAATTACAAGGATAATAATTGTCCTCCTGAATGCCAAGCTATATTTGGCAGATATATATCACTTATGACTAAATGGTGTATGTATAAATATATGCTCTAATACTAGCCATAAAACATCACTGTTGATATGGCACATAATACTTCAGCTGCTAAAATGTATGTCTCTTATATAACATGTTTTACCTCCTATGAACCAGTCGACTGACACACACACTACAATAATGCTATTTGAACATGTTATTATTCATAGAGATAACACATTTTTGTGCAATTCCAGAAATTGAATTTCATTATAAATGTGATTCTTCTGAAATGTCTTTCTAAAGCAATGCCCAATGGGTCTTCTATTTCAAACACACTGTTCTTTAATAACTAACTCATATGAAGTTCTTCTCAATAAACAACCGTTTTGCAAGTTTTCCATTGTAGTGTTTCTCAAGTTCAACAGCCTTGCCAGCACTGATTAATGCCAATTACTGTTGTAAAAGCAATACTTTTAATGTTTCCTGCCAAATGCATTACAGCGAACCATATTCCTGAAATTGTAAACATGTGCTCTAGCCAGTGTTTGATTTGGAGAAGGTATGTTTTCTCTTGGGGGAGTTCACAGAATAAATAATGAAGAGAATAATATAATAAAAGTCGGTGTCTAATATGGTCTTTACACCAATGGCTACAATAAGCAACCATGCATTAATACACTTTGGCATGCTATGCTGAGAAAGCAGAAAAGCGTTATTTCAGTTGTAACTCTTCTAAAAGAACTCACTGATTGGTGGTTCAGCAGTCACATGACATTATTAAATAGGTACAGTAACTTCATCACGGAAGTTAAATAGCTTATCAGGTTTGCAGACATTCTGTCTGGGCAAATAACTTAGCCTCCTCAATTAAAGCTCTCTCTCCTCTATCTTTCACAAATCTACCTCCTGTCGATCTTTATTGAGTAAAGACTATGCTTGAATATGCTTGGTTCCAATTACTCAGGAAGTCTAGTAATTACTCAGTTTGAGTGACAGGTATAGATCACCACATATGCCATCAATGGGACTGTGTCGATGTTCAGCATGGTTTTAATTTAAACTGTTTATCTGTTAGAATACAGATTTCAGGTAGTGGGATGTTGAATGTTGCTACACAGTGTTTTAAATATTATATTGCCTCACAGTATCATATCGTAACTAAAAATGAATTTGTTTTGTCATGTTAAGCACAGGTTATGACTTTATCTCAGCCCTTCTGGCAAATATTCCACTGCATTTAATAGTTCTGATAACATGGATGAAACATGCTGTTATTATTCCAGTGTAGATTGGCTTTAAGTGTTTTCAATAAGTGCCCAATAAAACCCCACCCTTATTGCTTTACAATCCATATAAACGACTGCCTAGAACCATCGGGTGATACAATGTGTAAAGACAACACAAAAATTACACAACCTTTATGTATCTTTAATAAATTTACAGTGAAAAAATGGCTATTCAACATTTGTATGCTTTTTCTTTTGCATGTGCATGGAAATAAGCACAGAAAACCATGGAGGACGGGTGTAACACAGACAAAACAATTGACAATATAAAGGTCCACTAGGTGAAGACAGCTATCAGGCAGAGGCATGGCTGAGAAACACCACGCGTAACAGAGAAGTGCGGCAATGAGCAAGATACGAATGCGAAGATGGAGACATGCGAAGAAGGACTCATGTGGATGGAAAACAGGAAAAAAAAAAGGAATTGAAAGAAGATGTTTGGAAAAGTGGATGGCAGTAGAGTTTACTGCACGATAGGGGTTGAAGGTCAAAGAGAGAGTTGCCTAAAACCCCACCCATAAGAGAACACAAAAGAACAGGTTGAAGTTGTGAATCACCTACTGTAAACAAATAAATAAGTCTCATTTTGAAATAAATCCTTCAGAAACATAAAAAAAACTGTCCCAAGAAAAAAAAACACAATATATTTATGTATATATATATATATAATGCAAAACAGCAACAAATGACCACACTGAAAAAAAGAGAGGTATTCTGTGTTTCAACAGACATCTTAGCATTTTTGTGTGTGTGTGTGTCTGTGTCTGTGACTGTGTGTATATGAGGTGTGTAAGTGTGTGAGAAGTGTATGAATTAGCACCAGTTGATTTCATTCATAATCTGAGAAATCGCACCCGAGCTACATTACTGCATGACTTAGAGTAAACGGAATTCCAGATCAGGCAGGTCTGACTCCTTCCTGAGAGAATTTTGGTACAAAATGCAATGTATTACCTTATAGGTTCCCAAGCCAATGATAACTGTCTATGACTGTTAATGATTGAAACACTCATCCTTCAAAAGAGAACGCTGAAAAAACTCAACCATGTAAAAACACTGAATCTCACTTCAAATGTTGCCCAGTAAATAAATATACGCATGAAAAAAAATCTCACAGTGGATTGACTGGCGGCATTTGATTACACATTATGCATCTAACAGCAGAATCAAGCAGCTGAAATCAATCTGAGCTGTCCAAGATGGAGGAGACTGCTGTTATGGTGTCATGCTGAAAACAGTCTACATAATCCCCCTGACTAGGGCAGTCATCCTACTGAGGGACATTTTCCACAATGAAATGATTCAATAATGGAAACAAAGGCAACAGTGAACTTGGGAATGCATGTTCTCACACTGGCAACACATTAGTCTTTGCGTGTCTACATGCACTGCATACTGTACAAACTATTAATTATGGCCTGTTTGATATTGGCAGAGGCAAAGGCTGTTTATTTCCTAATTATGTTGTAAATAACATTAAATAATAACTCTGTGGTTGATAATAAATAGAAATTATTCTATCAATCAATTATATCAATTAAGGCTGACAAGTGGATAAGATTAATACTCGTTTAGGCAGAAATGCACTAACTGGAAGCTATGATATGCGGATGTAGGGGGAAGAGGAAATTCCTCCATATTGTGTTCAAATTCATATTTCGTATTTTATCTTTTTATATCCTAAAGTTTTTATCAAGAATACAATGATAAAACGCAGACGATGTGCTATTCACCTCCATAATAGGCTAACAGCTATGGCTTCAGATGATGAACAAGAGGTCTTACCAAGAGCACCAGTTAAAAATAATAATACAAATAGTACGCTCATGACATATAAAATTGTTCAAGTTAAAAAAATAAAATAAAAAATAAAACTTCAGACTACATAAACACTGATCAAACTGTACACAAGATACACTATATAATATACAGGAACAGTCATTTGTTGCTGTTTGAAAGGTAATATAATATTAGAACTCTTATACACAAATATACACTTGTGTACTCGGATTACAGGGGGAGATGGGGGCACCTACCTAACAGACGTTTACTTCACCCTTCACAAATGAAGGTAAATATCGTTTGGATTACCCATCTGTCTACAGAAATATGTGTGGTTGGACAGAAGTGTCCTGCTAATTTATAGTTTTTCATTTGGAGCCTTTGCTGCAGATTGCTTACATGTGTTTCTAATGAATCCTGGTGGAGAGCAGCACTTAGTGTTTTCTTGCTTTTCGTTTCTCCTCTAATTAACACCATGTCAGTGTCAAGGCTGCTTGGGTGGGCAGACGCCGCGACTAGCACTCCATAAGCACATGAGTGCTACACACACACACACACACACACACACACACACACACACACACACACACACACTCACACACACACACACACACACTCAACGTATGGGCCAGAAGTACACTCCCTGTAATTAAGTACTTGCGCCATGGGACGCACCACAGTGAAAGGGAGCAAAGGGGTACGATTTGGTGGGGCTGGGATTGGATGGGGGGGGGGGGTTTGGGTAAAGGAAAAGGAATACTATCGTACCGGCTTCCACGGTCGCCTGTGCCAGGAAGCACTGCCCGGGCAGGGCTGGTGGTTGCAGGGCTCCACATCGGGCGGCTTGTCCAGCACGTCACAGTTCTGGTCGTTCAGCCGATGTCCGTTGGGTCGCTGGCACACCACCAGCCGCGTGCGCCGGCCTCCACCACACGTCTGCGTGCACTGAGAGAGAATCCGGGAGTTAGTGAGGAACACAACGAGAAAACTACGAATACAGACTGAGAAAGAGAGAATGAGAGGGCGAGAGAGAGGACGTTTGGACAGGATCTGACCCAAGGCCACAGGCATAAATGGAGAGACATGGACAAAAAAATTGACATTATAGGAGGAAGAGTGAAAGATTGTGATGGAGACAGAACAGAAGGGTAACTAAGAACCACAGGCCTGGAAGAAGAGACAAACATGAAGCAAGTGTGGATAGAGGGGAAACAGGAAATGTACAAGATGGCGGAGGGAGAAAGAATGGGAAAGTAACATAGTAACACAACAGACACAAAGAAGAAAGACACAAAGAAAAACAGTCCAGTCAACGATTGACGTTGTGACGACCCAGCTAACCCCGCCCACGGGCAGATGGGAATATTGGTTTTGTCCTTGTCTCTGCTCAGGTGCGCGTGGTTGGCTGGAGGATATAAGGGCTACAATTCCAACATGGCGGTCTCTCTCTCCTCCTCGCGGCTTTTGTGCTTCAGTTGTGTTTTGTTTGGTGCTCCTATACTGATCCACACCACACTTTGGGCTATTCCTCTACACTGACTTACACCACACGTAGTTGATGTTTATTGCTTTACTATTCCAGTATTTCTAGTCTGTGTTAAACCCTTATTATTTATTAAATTCCCTTCTTATTATTAAAATCGTGCGTGGTCTCCCCATTTATGTTGCGTACTTTGAGCCGGTACGTCACAACGTGAACTTGAGAGTGGGAGAGAAAATATGCTTCAGAAGTAAGGAGACCAAAAGAAAATTACAAAATTCTTTTGCCTCATTTTCGGTGTCAAAAAGCGGCAAACACTTAAAACAACAACCCACACGAGCACATTCCTTTTTAATTAGTTTTCCATTTGAAAGTGTTAGCTTTTATGAGCTTGTTTGATGTTTATGAACTTTCTCAAAAAACTGCATCGGGAAACATTAATTTACATTTCCCAATTAAACAGTATCCAGAACGAGGGGGACCAAGCCCCTTGGTGAGGCCCCAGGAGATCGAAGGCCCCAGAAGTCTTACCTCTCCCCAGATGCCATAGTTCCAGAGTGGACAGGGGCCTGAGTCACAGCGCTTAGACTCGTCCGGCTTGACCCGCTCGTCGCAGTGGTTGGTGCCGCGGCCCTCGGCATCCTGACACACCACCACACGCCGCTGGAAGCCTCCCTCACAGGTGCTGGAGCACTGAGTCAGGACACACACATAGAGCCATAAACACACACACAGACACACTCATACACACAGATACACTCATGCACAAACAGTGTTTCATATGCACACGAGTCATATTCTCCTCACATGCATATTTATGCAAAGGACTAAACTATTCATTTATTTTAATCCACAGTTATTCTCGTGAATGCAGGGACCAATGGCACAGCTGCAAATATTACCAGCTCCAACACATCAGAAAACAGTCAAATCCAAACTACGTAAGTCAAATGGAAATAGTGCATCACATACTTGTAAGGATACTTGCATGTGTATCTACACAGTGTGAGTTCTATGCAAACATGCATCTCTACATCTGAGAAAGTCTCCCTC